>NC_057805.1:4439346-4456938 GCF_018294505.1 Triticum aestivum
AATGATCAGCTGGTCTGTAGACCTGAATAACCACTAGCTCACGGAGCGAAGCGCGAATGCGAAAATGTGCAGCGATGAAGAAAGTACCAACATCCCAAGTGATAATTTCATACGCAGCACGGCTTAAACCCAGCAGCGTACCACCCGAGTGCCCAACTGCGGGTGCAAAATGCCACTCGAATCGTTCCAACGGGTCTATAGCTAGCAGTTCATGGAAGCGGAAATTTGTCTTAATAGTTTCCTGGAGACCTATGATGTCCACGTCCTCTTGCGCATATATTCTTTAAGTTGGGTACGCCGCCCCGCGTGGCCAAAACCACGGATATTCCAAAAAAGAGCACGCATCTAAATGACACGATTACGGAGCCGGACACCCCTAGAGGTGACCGCTTTCGCCACGCGCCTCACCTTGCCCCTGCAAGGCGAGGGAGAGGTGGCAACCCCCGTTGCCTGGCCCCCCTCATCGGGCACAGAGATGACAGCGGAGGCCCCTCCCTCGGGGCCCCCGGTCCTCTGTTTGGCACGCGCTGCAGCAGCAGCCGCAAGCTCTGCCTGCGCCGTCTCCTTGGCGCGCACAAGAGAGATCAACTCGCGATCCCCACCCACACAGGAGGGATCCACACCACTCGCCGCTAACACCTCAAGCAGATGATCATCCGAAAAGGAATCTAAAACCATGAAACGGGGAGGTGGATTACCTGAGATCTCCATCTTCTTCTGAGCTTGAAGAAGTTGCGCTCGCTGCAGAGAAGGCATGTTGCCCTTGGCCCCCTTGGAGCGCGAGCTCATGCGAACCGGCGCCGCTGGCACCGTCTTGGTGCGCTTGGCCTTGGAGCTTCGCGCCATCATGGAGGCCTCTTGCAGCAGCGGGTCGACGGATGCGGGAGCAGTCGGGGCCGCCAGCGCCATGACGGACTGTCGTGGAGATTGTATCGCATGCACATTAAGAAGACACACTTGCCATCACGTACCACACGAGTTCTTGTAGGAATAAGTCCAAGAGTAGTTGGGGCATCATCAAGGATGACTTCATGAAAGTGATTGCCTCTTTCGGCCGCGTGCGCAACGACAACCTTCACTGGCTCAACTCCATGAATGTGGTTCTTTTACCTAAGAAGGATGGTGCCGAGATAATCACCTGCTACCGCTACCATCCTATATCAGCTTGATTCATGCGGTGGCGAAAATTATTGTGAAAATCATTGCCACTAGACTTGCCGGTCGGGCCAGCACACGCTCGTCTTGCATGCCCAAAGTGCTTTTATCAAAATGAGAAACATTCATGATAACTTCACGTATGTGCGGAGCATTGTGCAACGGATGCACAAATGCAAGACGCCGGTCCTGCTTTTTAAGCTCGACATCCGGAAGGCCTTTGACTCCGTGAGGCGGGAGTACCTCCTTGACCTCCTTTGGTGAAGGGGCTTCACAAGCATTTTCCAGGATTGGGTCTTTGCCCTGCTTTACACATCCTCTTCCCGCATTCTACTGAACGGCATTGCCGGCAGCCCTATTATTCACCATCGTGGCCTCAGGCAGGGTGACCCACTGTCTCCCCTGCTGTTTGTCATCGCCATTGACCCTCTTTAGAGAATGCTTCAAGTGGCAATTACAAAAGAGTTGTTCCATAAAATTCGGGGCCGCGCAGCTTCCCTTCGCACCTCCCTATATGTGGATGATGTGTGGTCTTTATGGCTCCCATCAAAGTCGACATCGACAATCTCTCTTGCATCTTGCGCCTCTTTGCGGATGTTATGGATGTGTGCACCAACTTAAGCAAGAACTCCATGGTGCCCATCCAGAGTGGCAATGTCAACCCTCCACTCAAGCTACAAAATCTGCGGGCTGCCCAGCCTCCTTCCCCATCAAGTACTTGGGTCTCCCGCTCTCTGTGTGGCAGCTAAAGCAAGTTGATTTCCAGTTCCTTGGAGACAAGGCCGCGTCCAAGCTGGTCACCTAGGACAGCCAGAACATTACCGTTATCGGGAGGATGACACTTCAGGACCCTGCTTTGTGTCCTGCCATCCACCCTTCGTAACGTCAACAAGTTGGAGAGAGCCTTCCTTTGGGCAGGGGCGGATAATACAACCGGTGCTAAATGCAAGGTTAACTGAGAGACCGTATGCAAACCTCTTGCGTATGGGGGATCGATCGTATGCAAACCTCTTGCACTTGAGATGGCTCTCGTATGAGTGGAAGGAGTTGGCAAAGATGTGGGTTGGCCCTTGCAACCCATGCGACCAAAAGTACTACGACATGTTCTACACTCCTTCATGACCATTACCGTTGGAAACAGAGCACGCGCATCCTTCTGGGATGCTCCCTGGCTGGAAGATCGAAACCCAAAGACATCGTGCCCCTCATCTATGATGCATTGGCGAGGAAAAATGGAAGATTAGGGAGGCGCTTGCTGAGAATGTGTGGATCTCTAGAATCAAGAGGACTGCTACCTTCTCGATCGTTCACCTCAGACAGTTCATTCAGATATGGCCTATGGGCAAGCATTCAGGACTTCCAGTTGTGCGAGGACATGGATGATGAAATTGTATGGAAGGACACCGATAGTGGAACCACACCATGATATCCATTTTTCGGCTCATGTTTGTTCTAAGACTTGTATGACTTGCATTGTAGTTGTCCTTCACGACCAGTCGAGCGGAGCTGGCGAGATGTCTCTAAAGGACATCATGGACAAGCTCAGTGAGCTATACCAATTTACTAAGTCATCCAGAGGAGGTCTTCCGGGATCTATGACCGAGGAAAAACTTGATGGAGATGAACTAGGGTTTGAGAGGAGATGGTGCTGGTGAAGATGTTGATGGAGATTGACCCTCCCTCGATGAGAGGATCGATGGTGATGACGATGGCGATGATTTCCCCTCCCAGAGGGATGTTTCCCCGGCAGAACATCTCCACTGGAGCCCTAGATTGGTTCTGCCCAGGTTCCACCTCAAGACGGCGGCGCTTCGTCCCGAAAGCTTCTTTTTGATTTTTTTTTCAGGATGTATAGCCAAAGATGGGCACCGGAGGCCTGCCAGGGGGCCCACAAGGTCGGGGGCGCGCCCGGGGGTAGGGATGTCCGCAAGACGACAAAGTGTTCCTTGCAGAGATATAACATTGCCGTGGCAGGAATAACGACAAATTCGTGTCTAACGACACAACTAAACTCAGCTGTTATACTTGAGTGTATACGACAACCACAAACGACGCCGTGCCGACACACCTGAGGAGTATCCTAAATAAACCAGAAAAACTACCATTGGCGTTACACATAATATATAGAAAATGATTAATACCAGAAATCTTTACAACGCGACAAATTATACCTCGATCGGAAGCCATATATTTTCCGTTGGCATGAATACCGGTATTTCCTTTAAAAGAAGCACTGGTAGATTCGGCAATTCTACTTAATTATGGCTACACGACAACGCAGACACCATGAACGGCATGCCCATGACAATCACGTCTGAATCACATGATATGGATGCAACAGAGATACAATCATATATAAAACAGTTAAAACTGAGCAGGGAAAGAAAGCATTCATCATCATTATACCTGTAGCTGCTGTTGGAGTAAACCACGTTACGTGCGTGGTGTGTGTGGCATGTGTGTGCCCGTGGTGGTAGTACTAGGCCTATAGCAGCGGATGTGGAGTTGCATGTGTTGGCTAGTCAGTTTAGTACGTGCAGGCTAGCTGCATGCAGGCTTGGCCGGGTCTTGTGGAGGAGCATCAAGACGTGGGTTAAGTCATGTGGATCATGCGAGGGAAGCCCGTTGTGGAGTTCACGCGTGCGTGCGCGTAAGTCGCTGGAATGGGTTGCTCAGCCGTTGGGTTAGCTGGGCTATAAGACTGCCATGTAATCCGTTGTGCTCTAGTTGGGCCGCGTGTAGCCATGTAGCCACTGTAAGGAAGAAAAGAATTGGGGCGTTCGTGCGCCCGTGGCGGCGTTCGTGCGCCGGCCGGAAAACCTTGTGTCGACTGTTCTTCTTCTTCCACCTCCGTTCGAATGAGAGGAGAGGTAGTTAGAGGGCTGCGGTTCCAACAGCTGCTCCCCTTGAGCTGACGCACCAGGACGTCCACCATGTCGTAGTCCACCACAGGTTGGTTCCTGTGAATCGCAAAGCAGAGAAGACAAGATGGATGAGTACCCGATCGAGCGAGCCGAGATAATTGAAGCAGAGGAAGAGAGGAGGGATTGGGGGCGGACAGCAGGCCGGCGATGTCGTTGAGGATCCTCTTGGTTTCTTTGATGAAGAGGTTGATCATCTCAGCGACGTAGCCCGAGGCTGTGGTCTCATTCTTCCCCATCGACTGCAGTTGCTGGAAATTATCGTCCAGCATGCCCTAGATGAATCACATGATGCGAAGGCAAAGATATACTAGTCAGCCAGCCGCCGGAACAACCACACGGCCTAGGTGTACATGTGATGGGACGACGAGGGGATGCACTCACCGTGGTGAACATGGATGTGACAAGGTTGTCTAGCCGGGCCTTGAGCGCGGCAGCCGCCATTGTTGAGGATGTGCTGGGGTGGATGACCTGCTGATGCGAAGATGTAGTGGTGGTGGCGGAGTAGCCAGGGGATGGAAACCTTTATGTGGCCGGACGCACGAGACTCTCCCGCAAAAGCGTTTGGAGGCGAGTGCTACGTTTGGCGGTGAATGGAGCTACAGGTTGAGGATGGCAGCTGCAGCCAGATAGTCTGGAGATGACTGAGGAACGGTGGAAGCCCACGGCTTCACGTCGAGAAGGAACTCGCACGCCGAGCAGTAGAGGGTCTGGGCGAGCTTGTGGTCCGCCTTCGCCGCCTGGAAGCGTTCGGCGGTGCCCTCTTTGCCAGCCTCCAGCGCCTCATTCGCGCCGTGGTGCGCGATCTCCACCTCGTGGAGGTTCTTCGTCGCCAGCCAGAGTGCCTCGGAGCTCTTTGAAGTGCTTCCACACACAGTTGCCGCTGCTGCTGGAGAGGGCGCCGTGGTTTCATGCCTGCGCCGAGCGCCCAGCTCGACGGCAGGCCGACTGGAGCTACCAGACTCCGCGTCGTGTCGGCCGAGTTTGCGCGGCAGCGGCGGCCCCCACGTCCGCAACCTTCTCCCGACAAGATCCACGCTTGAGAGGGAAAAACTGTCTGGATGCGCTCGCCGGAGCTAAGAAAAGAAGATGGTGAAGGGGAAGTGGACTGCGCGGAGGGGCGCGGATCTATCCGACACGGGAACCTTAAAACACCCCCATCCCCACACATATAACGGTGGAAGCGGCAGTTTGCGGGCCGCTCGTATATTTTTTACTGGCCGGTGCAAATATACCACTTCTGTTCCGGCCCGAAAAAGCCTGGAAACGCTAAATTGGCCGAAAATATATGGGCGGGCGGTGGGATAGAGTATCTGCTAGAGATGCTCTAACTCACGCACTACTAGAGAAAACTTTATTAGTGGCGCTGGTTTTTTTACATACCAGTAGCGCGCGGGCACCCGCGTTACTGCTAGGGTGCTACAGCTATTATTTAATAATATCGCATTTCTAAACAGGCGCTGCAACTAAAATACTTAGTAGTAGCGCCTCTTTCTCTACCAATGCTACTACTATCATCACATAGTAGTAGCGCCCTATTTTCTCCCCACGCTACAACTAGGTAAATAGAAATTAAAAATAATAAAAAGAAGTCAGATGCAATATTCATGGAAATCAAGACAAGTCCAGTGCAAATAAACTAAGTTCACATAACCATCTCACAAACATTAACGACGATACCACATTTAATATAACCACACAATCTCACAAACTCATATATAGTAGTCAACAATGCATGGATAGATCATAGTTGATAAGTCTACTAGGTAGTCATACTAGCATATATATGGTTCAGCAGCCACACGCATGCATATGTAGTTCTAGATGAAATCGATGATGATCATCATCCTCAAGCCTGGGCGGTGGGTGTTCTTGATAGTAATTAGGATTGCCTATCCAACATCAAGATTCTTGCCGACGAGGAAGCTCTTCCACCCAACCGAGTTGAAGTGTGTGCGACCGTCTGTGTCCACGCCGTACGCACAGGTGGTGACGGAGCCCCTCGTGGTAAGGCATATTCCAGCAGAGCCTTCTTCATCAGGCTTGATACCACAACTCTCAGATAGGCTCTTTGCAATTTCTGAATAAGAAAAACATATCAATTAATAAGTAGCCTTACACATTCTACACTATCAAAAGACAGTACTACATTTCTACTAAGCATGAATTCTGCTAATAACTATATATGGATTCTACACTATTAACAGTTCTTTGGATTCTACACGAAGCATATATATCATCGGATTCACTAAGCATATAGATCATCGGATTCACTAAGAATATATATCATCGGACTCTACACTAAGTATAACAATAAAGCATATATATCATCGGATTCACTAAGCATATAGATCATCGGATTCACTAAGCATATAAGATTCACTAAGCATATATCATCAGACTCTACACTAAGTATAACAATAAAGCATATAAGATTCAGTAAGCATATATATCATCGGACTCTACACTAAGTATAAAAATAAAGCATATCATCAAATTACTACAGTAAATGCAACATGCCATGATATGCCAATCAACCATGGTACTTGTCAGGCGGGTCATGAATGGCACCCCGACGAAGTCAGCACGTGGCGGAATGATGTCCCATAGATTGCACACCTCCTCCTCGCTCAACCTCATTCTTTGAGCTATGATGGCTTCATCAAGTGGGTCGTCATCATCCTCATCATCTTCATCATCTTCTGCTTTGTTGACATAAATGACGGCCAGTGCTACCTCTTGAGCATTGCGTTGGTTTTTCCTTGAAGAGGAAAGGGTGATGCAGCAAAGTAGCGTAAGTATTTCCCTCAGTTTTGAGAACCAAGGTATCAATCCAGTAGGAGGCCACGCACGAGTCCCTCGCACCTACACAAACAAATAAATCCTCACAACCAACGTGATAAGGGGTTGTCAATCCCTACACGGTCACTTACGAGAGTGAGATCTGATGGATATGATAAGATAATATTTTTGGTATTTTTGTGATAAAGATGCAAAGTAAAGAAAGTAAAATAAAAAGGGCAAAGGAAATAGCTTGTTGACAGGAGATTAATATGATGGAAAATAAACCCGGGGGCCATAGGTTTCACTAGTGGCTTCTCTCAAGAGCATAAGTATTTTACGGTGGGTGAACAAATTACTGTTGAGCAATTGACAGAATTGAGCATAGTTATGAGAATATCTAGGTATGATCATGTATATAGGCATCACGTCCGAGACAAGTAGACCGACTCCTGCCTGCATCTACTACTATTACTCCACACATCGACCGCTATCCAGCATGCATCTAGAGTATTAAGTTCATAAGAACAGAGTAACGCTTTAAGCAAGATGACATGATGTAGAGGGATAAACTCATGCAATATGATATAAACCCCATCTTGTTATCCTCGATGGCAACAATACTATACGTGCCTTGCTGCCCCTACTGTCACTGGGAAAGGACACCGCAAGATTGAACCCAAAGCTAAGCACTTCTCCCATTGCAAGAAAGATCAATCTAGTAGGTCAAACCAAACTGATAATTCGAAGAGACTTGCAAAGATAACCAATCATACATAAAGAATTCAGAAGATTCAAATATTGTTCATAGATAAACTTGATCACAAACCCACAATTCATCGGTCTCAA
The DNA here is from genome assembly GCF_018294505.1 of Triticum aestivum. Classification (NCBI taxonomy): domain Eukaryota; kingdom Viridiplantae; phylum Streptophyta; class Magnoliopsida; order Poales; family Poaceae; genus Triticum; species Triticum aestivum. Next base: position 4,447,053 of record NC_057805.1, read on the forward strand.
CAAACACACCGCAAAAGAAGATTACATCGAATAGATCTCCAGGAGAGAGGGGGAGAACATTGTATTGAGATCCAAAAAGAGAGAAGAAGCCATCTAGCTAATAACTATGGACCCGAAGGTCAGAGGTAAACTACTCACACATCATCGGAGAGGCTATGGTGTTGATGTAGAAGCCCTCCGTGATCGATGCCCCCTCCGGCGGAGCTCCGGAATAGGCCCCAAGATGGGATCTCACGGGTACAGAAGGTTGCGGCAGTGGAATTAGGTTTTTGGCTCTGTATCTGGTAGTTTGGGGGTACGTAGGTATATATAGGAGGAAGGAGTACGTCGGCGGAGCAACGTGGGGCCCATGAGGGTGGAGGGCGCGCCCAGGGGGGTAGGCAGGCCCCCCTACCTCGTGGCTTCCTGGTAGCTTTCTTGACGTAGGGTCCAAGTCCTCTGGATCATGTTCGTTCCGAAAATCACGTTCCCGAAGGTTTCATTCCGTTTGGACTCCGTTTGATATTCTTTTTCTGCGAAACTCTGAAATAGGCAAAAAACAGGAATTCTGGGCTGGGCCTCCGGTTAATAGGTTAGTCCCAAAAATAATATAAAAATGTATAATAAAGCCCAATAATGTCCAAAACAGAATATAATATAGCATGGAACAATTAAAAATTATAGATACGTTGGAGACGTATCAGCCAGTTTGGGTCTTTCTGCTCTGAAGGAGAAGCTGATCAACTCACCACCGGTGATACGCATGTGGGCGATGAAACGGACCCATCCATCTCCTCCCACCTGCGTCATATTTCGTCCTTTCTCGACCTCCATAGTGTAGGGGCCCAGGAGCCTCAAAGGTCACAGAGTCTCCGGTCAGCTTGTTGAATTCCGACCTCACATTGCATGGGACGATCTGTGTACAAAAAGCAAAATGATATATACACGATGCATTATTGACAATAACACTAAAAACAAAATAGTGGTTACTAGTTTCATATAATTTATTACCGCCGCATGAAGAAAACTAGACTCGAAGTAGACGCCGTACAGCGTGCCAGTTGCAAGGCTGCTGGCGCACCTTGACTTGCACCGTCGACATGGTGGTGGTGGTGGTAGCGCCATTTGCCTAAAGCAATATGATTAAAGGATTGACGATCCAAAAAGTAAACATAAAGTTTTCAATACACATCAGGTTTTGAATAATATACACATCAGGTTCACATCATAGAGAAATACACATCAGGTTCACATGGCAAGCAAAATAACAACTAAATTGTAGTTCAGTTCAGACAATAACCTAATAGAGATCATGTAACCCAAACAGAGCCTAATAATAAGATAAATGTCATATCTACACCTACAGTGAGTGGACATAGATGGCACAAACCCATCAAATCCTAATGCTACTTAACTTAAACTTTGTGGATTTTGGCATGCTAGTACACTAATAATAATGATGAAAGTTGTCTCAATTTGATAAGATTGACGAATCAAACCAACACAACCAAAAACCAGAAGGGATCGTCGGAGCAAATGTTAAACATGACAAGGAGTTCTCTGCAGAGCTTATGAGAGGGGGTCCTCCAGGTGCATCATGTAAGGTCACAAATTCAGCTTTTGGGTTCTCTGCTAGTGACTAGTGAGTAATCCCAGGCCTTGTAGCGCAGGCAGGTGAGAACGAACACCTCATCTCCGATCCTAGAGACCATCTCTTGGAGTTCGAATCCAACGGCCTACGCACTCCTCAATATGCGTATTCTGTAGCGGTCTGCTAGTGCTAGGACCAGCACGGATTCTGTAGCACCCAATCCTGCCAAATTCTGCAAATTGAGCGCTCCTACTATGCATCCGCGAGCATTCTCAGCTATGCTACGATGGGCTTCTCCCCACTCAGCGTACGCCAACCAACATACACAGAAACAAGCACCAACCTAGCTTCAGTTCACTCCCCCTCAAGCAAAATACACTAGCAGGCCTAGAGGCGGAGCCGTCGCAGCTACTTACGGCACACCAGCGGTGATAGGGATGGGCGAATGATAAGGGAGGGGAGGGGGTGGGGGGAACGTACTGCTGGTCCGCGTCGGCCGCGGGGGCGGGCGGGGTAGAGAGGGAGCTCCTTGGCGGCGCGGAGGACCTTGAGGCGCTCACGGCGCCGTCGACGGGGGTGAGGCGGCCGGGGAGGAACCCTAACCGCGGCGGCGGCGTCGGGCGGAGGGGATCGATAATGTGGGAGTGAGGGGGTGCGGGGGCGCTCAGGCCGGTTTTCTTTTCCTCTAGTAGTAGCGCTGGGTAGAGGCCGGCGCTACTGCTAAGCCCACCAGCTGTAGCGTCCGTTCGAAACAAACGCTACAGGTAAGTGGGCTACCATTTTTGCCCTGCGGCCCAGGTAACAGCAACGCGGCCCAAGCTAACAAACGATGATGTTATTTAGTAGTAGTAGCGTGTTTTGTACCAGGCGCTACTGGTAAATACCAGTAGCGTGGGTGCTTAAACAGGCGCTACTGCTAAACTTCTATCTATAAGCATTTTCCTAGTAGTGACCAGAGGTGTTGATTGATCACGGAGACTATATCTTGCATTAAGAGAGACGGTAGGAAGTCTCGCTGAAGGTTCTACAGTAATTGGGCTGGCACATTCGTGCACAAACAATTTTAAAAAGAGTAGGAAAAGGGGAGAAGCAAGGATTAATCCCTGATCTCCAGGAAGATCGCCAGCGCCGCTAGCCAACCCACCTGCATCCCAACTGGATCCATCCCCACACGAGTGAAGGAACATGGGAAAGGGGATCCTGGCGGCTATGGGCCAATAGCCCGCACTGCCAGTGCCGCACCGGAAGACGTCGTGCAAACATGGCAATGAACCTCCACACGCCAAATCTGGTCGTCCAGATTCGGCTAAGGGCACGCCCTGATGCCCGCCACCCCTAACCCGAAATCCTAATAGATCCAAAATGCTATCCGTCGGACCCCCCTGCACCGTTACGGCTTCGTCGCCGCGAAGCTGGGGCCGCCCCAATGGAAGTGCCCCGAGTGACGTAGACGACAGCACCACATGGTTGTGTGGTCGACCAGACCCAACCACCAAGGCTACCAGCGAACTCCCGGCGACCTAGCTCCGTTGCAGGCTCGCCAAGCGCCAGATCCGTGTGAATCACGCAGCTGCCCGCCGAACGGATGCCACCATGCCGCTGCCGTGCCACCACCAGACGCACCTGCCACCGAGAGCACCCGCCGCTGAACCCCGCGTGAGCTTGGCGCTGCCACCCGAAACATCCATCCTACGTCGGCCACCCACAGGCGAGGGGGAGGGGAGGTCCCGCTACAGCCGGCATCGACTAGGCTTGGCCACTCAGCGCAGAGGGGCGAGAGGAGGGGGAGGAGGGCAGGTGGCTAGGGTTTCGTCCCCGACACTCGCGGGAGTGGCACGGGAGGGTGGATAAAAAGACTCCAATGAACATGTTTAGTGGTGGCTTACTAAGCATCATCAGCAATCAACTAGTTTAGGTAGCAGCATGAATTGGTTATCCAAGAAATTAGAGCCAGCAAATGGGAGGGGATATTACAAGCTTAGTGCCTTGTGATGTAGAGGCCGAGGTAATCCCCTTTTTCAGAAAAATAAGCTCAGTGGCGGCAAGCCAATAGCCTAGTTCTATGATGCCTACACTTACACGAGAACGGTGCTTATGTCGGACCCAATTGTCTCCTATGAACTTCGAGTTGCGCTTCTCTTATCACTTGGGCCGAGTGGGCCAGACTTGGGCTTCTCTTGAAATGCATGATGCAATAGTTCGTGTGGCATCCCCCCCCCCTAGATTTGACTTGACCCCAAACCAATGCTCGAGCGTACCATGCCTTCAGAGGAATCACGTCTTCCATGGACACCGGTGATGCGGGAAAGCTGGGACAGTGGATGAGGGCTTGCTCAACTTACTGATTTCCCCTCTCCACCGTGTGTTGATTAGGGATGGCTGCTGATGCTTGGAACCGAAGGTGGATGACGTCGAGAATCGGCAGCTCCAGCTGCACGGTAGTGGATGGCGACATAACAGCTTGTAGTTGCAGAGACATGATTGAGAGGGTGGATACGAGCTTGCTTATATACCACCACACCCATGCACTACAATACTTGAAATGGACCAAAATTGTGAAAAGCTAATTTATGGTTAGCGCGTTGTGCCACAGATAGCTAGGCATACAACCGCAACTTCAAATAAACACAATCTCGAGCAACAAATACTCTATCCGAGTGACGATAGCCTTTTCCTTCATGTGTTGTCGAGCTTGGTTCAGATATTATGGCAGGAGAGCAACCATTGTAACCATCTCCCTGGTCCAAGCCGCTAGATAAGTCACCGCCTCATCAAGGACGTTGTTAAGTCGAAAGAAGAAAGGTTTGTGCCCGTAGATGGCTTCAAATGGTGTAGATTTAAGGATGGAGTGGTATGAGGTGTTGTACCTGAATTCGGCTTAGGCGAGTCAATCAACCCATTTCTTCGGATAATTGTGAACAAAGCAACGAATGTAAAGTTCCAAGCACCGGTTGACTCGCTCTGTTGTACCATTAGTTCCAAGCACGTATTTATATCATCAGATATATTCTTGAACTGAAAATGACATGGTTTTCTTGCCGTACATTTACATCATTGGCTAATGTGCCCAAAAAAACAAATTTGAGTTGTATTTTACATTACTAGTTTTTATACACTCTTCCTGTGTTTTCTTATAGGGTTGCAGATATAAATACAAGTCTGGCACAAACTTTGCATACATGTTCCTTTTTTTACATAATACAAACACAGACGCTCATACATATGCACATACACTCAACCCTGTGAACGCATGCACACACACCCTATCCCTATGGGCACCTCTGAGAGACTAAGTCGGCACATCATCTTGAGAATGACGCCACCACCTTTGTAGTCGACAGGAACGTGTCCTTCCACTGAACGCACTTCACCAGAAGGTCTGGAATAAATCCAGCAAATGCGATCACCAGCATCAAGTTTAGGACTTGAATCCTGATGGGCTAGGGATACCACTGTTCTCCTAACCATCCAACCACGGGCTGGTTAGCATATGAATGTTCTAATATAGTGCTATGTTGATTGATAAGTGTGGCCAGGCGCAAACTAGAATGTTAAACTGGATTCGTGAATGGAGTTCATGGACCTTTGATATCCCGTGGAGCGCTAACAAAAATATGTAATGAAAAGATTCTTATGGTAGTGATGATCTTGAGATGAGCATGCTCGGTGTAGGTGATAGTGTCTATGGCGGACAACACTATCGAAGAAGGCCTTTAAGAAACCTAGTGACGATGTCCTGGACTAGGGGGTGCCAACCTAGTCATCCCATAGTCCTCAGGCTGGGCCTGAATGCCCTCATTTTCATTCGGTGGACTTCCAAAGCTACACGCCTGGACATCATCAAGATTACATCTACCAAAGACTTGGCATATACTCCAAGACATCTTCTACCGCCTCCATGTGCGCCTCTAGATTCCGACCATGTAACCCTAGATGCCCTACCTTGCGTGTATATAAGTCAGAGGTTTTAGCCCATGCAGGGGATCCAATCACAATTACATTCACCTAGCCCTAGGGCTAGATCTTTCCTTACGATCTCGAGGTAGATCACGCTTGTATATGATACATCGTCATCAATATAATCGAAGCAGGACGTAGGGTATTACCACTTCGAGAGGGCCCGGACCTAGGTAAATATTGTCTCCTTCGTCCCTGTTACCACCAATCCGAGATCCATAGCTCGGGACCCCCTACCCCGAGGTTTGCCATTTTACCACCGACAGTGGTGCTTTCTATGATTCAACACAAAGCCCCTTGGCTTATATAGATGCCGGGGGTATCTAGGGTTACACATAGGTCAGTTACATCTGAAGATAAATATTCCAAAGATTGCATTCCTCCCATGGATTATGCACCAAGTCTTCGGAGGATTCCATATTGATTCCTCCATGGTGCCTGACGAATGTAACCCACTGGTTGGCTGTTTGGGGGTCCTCGACCCAGCCCATGTCTGGGAGGCACCGTGGTTAGCACCCCCTATCCAGGACACCATCATGTGCACCGCCCTATCAGGACTGTTGCTGGTTTTCTATACCGTCAGCATCAGACGTCTTTGGGTGCCTGGTGGAGTTCAACCACAGTGGCGACATGTTGAGCTATTGTCAAAGGGTTTACGCTGCACGAGGTGTCTCCCCGTCGTCGTCACTGTCCAGCGTCTGTCGTCTTCGTAATCCTTAACGTGGGCTTCTCCCCGACCTTGGCTGGTTGTGTAATGTATGTGAGGGGCGGTGGGCAAAGGAGGAAGTGGTGACGCACTACAGCCGGATCCATGGCCACCGTGTCGCCCTCGCCTGGAGGTTGGCATCATTTGATAAATCCACTGCAAAAGTAGTGACACAACAACCACCACAACGAAGGAGAATCAGCCCAGCTCCATTTTTTCAGTGTTCATCCACTTGCTCTAGGTGGAAACGCGCCATCCACTCTTTTATGTTTGGTCCCTTTTTTACCATGTAGCGGGTTTTGACACTCGGCAAAGGGTTTGTCGAGTACCCTTTGTCAAATGTGACACTCGGCAAAGCCTTTGCCAAGTATTTTTCAGCCTTCATCTAGTACTCAGGGTACTCGACAAACAATCAGATTCCAATAGTGAATACTCACCCTCAGCCAAGGTAAAAAGTAGCGCGCTATACAAAATAGTGTTGCCCCTGAAAATATGCTATTGACGAGACATTATACACTGATAAATTTAGCGAGACAATCCTCTACAAGCTACAGCGTGCTATTAGCGACGCCGCAAAGTTCCTTTGTAGCTCAGGCTACATGGAACCTCTTATCCTCAACCCTCCAGCCTTGCTTTGAGATCCGTACTCTCCAACTAACATACAATAAGAAGATTTTTCTTTTTTGTTTCTCTAAAATGAAACAACATATGAACTTCAAACTTTGCAGATCGAACAAACACTAGAACATCAATGTGTGGAAAACCTTTCATATTTTTTGGTCTGATATAAATATACAAAATGAGATTTTGTTTGACTAAAAAAATTATTTTAAGTATTTCAAATGCATGAAAAAATCTGAAAGTTTTTTCCCAGATTGTAGTTAGAATGTATTGTTGTTCTGCAAAATTTGAAGTTTATATGTTGTGTCGTTTGAGAGAAACAAAAAAGACAAATGCGTCTGCACGAATCGCGATGCAGAAATGGATGGCAAAGATAAGGGGTACCATGTAGCCTGAGCTACAGAAAACCATAGCGGCGCTATAGCATGCTATTTTTTCCAGTGCCCTTAGCCAACAGCAAGGAGAGGCACCAGCATTCCAAAAGACGAGGAAGGCAACAACATAAAACAAAACCAAGTCACCAGCAACCAACTAGCCAATCAGGTAGAATTTACATAGAGCGGCCTTCCAACAGCGGCCCATGCATTAATTGGACATAAACAGGTATAGAGTTGAGACATACATTAACATATGACAAGAAGTCCGCCAAGGACCTCCAAAGCAAACAACCATTGAACATTGTCTACAATCTTCAAAGATACATACACCCCATCATGCCAGGGGTCACTCTACCTAGGCTGTTGCTTCAGTTATTGCCACTTTACTTAGGACTGTAGGCCTCGATTTGCTGCTCCAGCTGCATCAAAACAAGAATGATAGAATAATGGTTAAGAAAAGTCTAAGGCGCATAATGGTGCTCGGGTCAAATGGTTTCATAAATAATCCATATTGCAAGGTGGTCGATATCTTTTTCCGGTACTTAGCAAAGCTTAAGTTTAAGCTGGGAAGGAAAGAAATTCCACTTCTTTTTCTAGAGCTATCCCATACATCTAGCAAGTGTAAATTACAAAACAAAAGACATTTCAGAGACCTCAGAAACCAAACAGTATATCTAGATAAGTTTCAAACACCAACATGAATGAGAACAAGATTACTCTTTTTTATCTTAAAAGCGAGCAATCTACATAATTATATAGTAGTGTGAAGTTGTAAGTCAAAAGCAAAGATAGGCACATAAGGTGCTTACATGCATCATGGTCTGGAACTTGTTGCGCACATCATAGAACTCATTCCTCAAAAGAGTCAGCACAAAGAGGCATCTGACATAATGAAAACATACCACACTCTTAAATTTTGGAGAGATTAAGTAAACTGAACTAAAATTGTTTGAAAACTGTAACCATCTATTTGAAGAAAAATAACTCAATCCATCTTAGAATCTAGTTGTCCTATAAAAAGATGCCTAGAGTCAACAAGTTAATATACAACATCAAAGATTGGCTTATTCAGATAATAAACCAAATTCTACGAATCATGTGTTATATTAAGTGAACAAGCAGGTTAGTTCTTAAGAATATTTGATTGATATGAGCTTAATATAGTGCTGAAAAGACAAAATCAGCTGGCAGGGTTTACATACAGAATTTGAACAATGCTGTGAGTGTACAACAATTATTGTGTAACATATCTTCTATATCTAAATAGTTAGCCATCACTAACATATTTTCCTCAACATGCAAGCATGTCACCACGCCATGTAACATGCATGGAGAAAAGGTCCAGCTCAACATGCAACCATGCATAAAAAAGTTCCCAACTCAGCATGCAAATACGCATGAGAATTTCCCTCATGTTATGTTATTGATAATTAATTAAAAAATTTACAAATATACAATGATCAATCATAACAAATTATATGTATTTTCAGTTTTAGTCTCCATATTACTACTCCAAATATTCACGTTCTATACAACCAACATCATCACTAATATATTGCAAATAATTCGGCAACAACGTGTGTAGTATCATCTAGTATAAATACGAATTGAGTACTGACCCTTTGGGTTTTTCCTTATAGAACCGACGGAAGTATGTGCAGGAGACGCCCAGTTTCTTAGCACCAATGCTGATACATGCCAAAGTGAGCAAGATCAGGAAACTAGAAAAAAGAAATCTCAAACTTAATGCCATGGCATGTTGATACAAATAAGCATACTTGCGATGTCATGATAATATTCTTGAGGAGCCATTTCCTATCATCATTGGTTGTCGCAATAAAATAAATTGTTCTATAAACCATAAATTAAAAACACTAATTGCGTTACATGCAATAGCAGATCAGTAGTTCCAGAAATGTTTACGAAACGACAAAGTACTCCTAGCCGATCCATATATAGCATTGGCATGAAAACCGACATATTCTGTTGCATGAAACACAACTAAGAATTTCTCAAACTTTGTTGGCTGAATACCGATTCAATAGTACCAGAAATGTTGTCAAGACGACAAAGTTTTCCCCTTTTTAAAAATTGACAAAGTTTTCCTTGTTGAGGTATAGAGTTTTCATTGGCAGGAATACCAACAATTCTGTTACACAAAACACAACTACACTCGGGTAAGTACTTATGTGTATACGACAACCGCAATCGATACCGCACCGACGACACATTAGAATAGAAATAACAAACTAAAAAAGGTACCATTGATGTTACACGGATCATTAATACCAGGAACGCTCGCAAGACGACAAAGTATTCCTCGCCGAGCCATAACATATATTGTCGTTGGCATGGATACCGGTACTTCCGTTACACAAAACACAACTAAACTCAGCTCTTCTACTTATGCATATACAGCAACAGCAAACGACACCACGCCGACACATCCGAACAGAACGCGTGCGGACAAACCAAAAAAAAACTACCATATTCCTCGCCGAGCTATAACATTCCCATTGGCATAGAATACCAGTGCTTCCGTTACTCGAAAGGCATGAATACCGGTATTTCCGTTACTCGAAACACAACTAATTAATCTAGATCGTCTCTTCTAATCATGGCCAGTGGCGGAGACAGGGGTGCCAGCCAGGGCCC
>NC_057805.1:4457413-4463521 GCF_018294505.1 Triticum aestivum
GCATGACATCTCGGTGCAGTGGAGCAACAAGCAGAGAGTTAAAAATGGGCGGCGGGGATATATAGAAAAGAAAAGGGTTTTTATATCATCATCAACAACCTGCTGCAGCTCCCCTTGAGCTGGCATACTCTGTTGCATGAAACACAACTAAGAATTTCTCAAACTTTGATGGCTGAATACCGATTCAATAGTAGCAGAAACGTTGGCAAGACGACAAAGTTTTCCTCGTTTTTCTGAAATTGACCAAGTTTTCCTTGTTGAGCTACCTATGTGTATACGATAACCGCAACCGGTACCGCACCGATTTCTGGTATCCCGGCCAATGTGGCAGGGATACCGACAATTCTGTTACACAATACACAACTAAACTCAGGTACTTATGTGTATACGACAACCGCAATCGATACCGCCCCGACACATCAGAATAGAAATAACAAACTAGAAAAACTACCGTTGGCGCTACACAGAATAGCATAGCAGATCATTAATACCAGGAACGCTTGCAAGACGACAAAGTATTCATCGCCGAGCCATAACACATATTGTCGTTGGCATGGACACCGGTACTTCCGTTGCGCAAAACACAACTAAACTCAGCTCTACTACTTACACATAAACGGCAACAGCAAACCGCGCCACGCCGACAGACCCCAAAAAAAAAACTACCATCTTTCCTCGCCGAGCCATAACATTCCCCAGTGGCATAGAATACCAGTTCTTCCGAAAGGCATGAATGCCGGTATTTCCGTTACTCGAAACACAAATAGTTAATCTAGATAGTCTCTTCTAATTATGGCCGCACGACACCGCAACCGACATAATCGGCATGACCATGACAAACACGTGCGTGCATCGACATCTCGGGCAAGCAGCAGACAGTTAAAAATGGGGATAGAAAGAAAAGGAAGGGGTTTTGTATCACATCAACAACCTGATGCAGCTCCCCTTGAGCTGACGCACCAGGGCGTCCGCCTTGTCGACGTCCACCACGCGCTGCTTCCTGCGAGTCAGTCACAAAGCAGACGAGATGAGATAACGAAATCATAGGGGGAGCGGAGCGGGGGCGTGGGGCACGGACATGAGTCCGGCGAGGTCGGTGAGGATCCTGTCGGCGTCGCGGATGAAGAGGGTGACGGCGTCGGCGACGAAGCCCGGGGGCGCGCTGCCATCCTCCTCCATCGCCCGCAGCTGCTTGAACTGCTCGTCCAGCGCGCCCTAGAACAGATCGAGCATCGATCACGTACGCCGAAGGCAAAAAAAGGTCAGGCCACTGGTCCTCACCGACTGGCTACAGCTAGATGTGGGAGTGGGAGGTGAGGGAGGGACTCACCGAGGCGTGCATGACGGCCAGAAGCGTGTTGAGCTTTGCCCGGAGCGAGACGAGCGGCATGGCGAGGCGAGGAGGTCCGGAGGGAAGGAGATGGATGGTGCCCTCTTAGTACATGGGTGGGCTCACGAGGTTGTCTCACGGCGTCGTTTTGGCAGCGAGTGGTGGGTTTACTCTACCGCCCTCGTCCGGGCGTGGCGCCATTGATGCGCTCCGAGACGGCATGCATGCAGCTGGCGGGCGATGGCGCCTTTCCAAAGTAAAACAAAACCGCAACGACGTTATGTGTCTGCTTGTCCACGTGTTCACCGTCAACGAGTTGAGTGGTGGCTTACTCAGAGACTGCCGATCGTTTGGCCTCTACCCCTCTCTAGCAAGTAGCAACGAACAAGCAATGAACTCTGGTGTCTACCGATGGTGCCGCCCATATCTCTCCCTCTCCTCTGGCGCCGCTCTCCGGCAAGCGGCGGTTCCCCCCTGCGGAGGCGCGGCAATGTCCTAACGGTGGCGGAGGCCTGACGGCCAGCAGCACACAACACAGTGATAACGGCCAGCAGCACCAGTTCCGGCGCAGTTTCAGAGGAACGGCGAGCCTCCCCCCTTGCGCAGAGGGGAAACAGCACGAGCATTTCAAAAGACGCTCAAGAGGACCCCAACAGCATACAACAACAAAACCCAAGTCACCAGTAGGAGTTTACACGCAGCTTGAGGGCGGGCACAACACAAACAGAGGGTATAGCGTTGACACGGTACAAGCAAGTTCTGTTTCAAGGGGTCGCGAGCCTGGGGTTCCGCCGCGGGAATCGGTCGGTCCGGTCCCGCGCACACGCCCTCCAGAGCCCCCGACACCCCGTTACACTGCCTACAAGCTTCAGAGATACATACACACTGCCCCCCATCATGTCAGGGGTCACATGGAGGGAGCTAAGCTCCTTTTGCTTCGGTTACTGCTACTCTACTTGGGACTGCAGGCCTCGATCTGCTGCTCCAGCTGCATCAAAACAAGAACCATAGATCAATGATCAACGCAGTACCAATCTGTAGATTATGATAATGGTGAGAAGTTGAATGCAAAAGGCCAACATAGGCACGTAAGGAGCTACCTGCATCATGGTCTGGAACTTGTTGCGCACATCACAGAACTCACTCCTAACAAGAGCCAGCGCCATGAGGCACCTGAAATAATGCAAACATACCCACACCGTCAAATTCTGGAGAGGTTAAGCAAACTGAACTGAAATGGTTCAGAAACTGTAACACCCTGTTTGGGGACAAAAAAAACTCGAGCCATCTCAGAATTTAGTCATGCTACAAACACAAGTCTAGAACCAACAAGTTAGAAGAGAATCGCCAAAGAGGTGTATTCAGATAATAAACCAAGTTCCACCAATCACATGATTGCAGATGAAGTGAACACTGAACAGGCAGGTCCGTTCTTAAGAATATTTATTGGTATGAGCTAAATATATAGTGACGTACAAGACAAAATAAGCTCGCAGGTTTACATAAAGAAGAATTTGAACAACAGAGTGGAGAATAATTACTGTGCAGCATATATATATATATAATAAAGTACTGAGTACTGACCCTTCTTTGCTTTTTGCCTCATAAAACTGGCGGAAGTGCATGCAGGCGAGCTTCACTTTCTGAGCACCAACACTGAAAAATGCCAAACAAGTGCTGATCAGGAAATTGGAAATAGGCTACAGTAAGCAATGCCAGGAAATATGCTCAGAGCCTCAGAAGCAAAATGTTCACAAACAAAAAATATAGTGTTCCTTTCCAGGCCAAACTACAAGGAAATCTGATAATTTCTTTACACAAGACACTACTAAACTTGGCTCTTCTACATATAGATATAGGGCAGGGCAAACGACGTGAACTGCATGCCCATGGCGTAGACACCCAGCACCGACAAATCCGATCAGAAAAAGATTCATTTGAGTTATGTAGAATAGCAGATCATTAATAGCAGAAATTTCACGAAACTACAAAACGACAATTTTTCCCTTGCCAAGCTACAGTAATGCCATTGGCAGAAGCTGAATAGTAGATTCAATAGTACCAAAAATGTTCGCAAAAGGACACGAACGGCATATGCCCACTGCACCGAGACACCTGAATGGAAACAACATCGATGCCGTTGACAGACCAAAAAACAACACATTGGTGTTACATAGAACAGCAGATCATTAACACCAGAACTGTTTGCAAACCGACAAAAGTTTTCCTCGCTGGCCCATAAAATTGCCATTGGCAGGAGTACACAGTTCCATTGCATGAAACACAGCTAAACTCAGCTCTCCTACTTATAGCTATACGACAGCAGCAAACGACAGAAACCGCATGCCCATGACGTACACACACTGCACCAACATATCCGCCCATCGACAGACCAGAAAAACCACCACTGGGTTACGCAGAACACCAGATGATCAACACCAGAAATGCTCACAAAACAGATATTTCGTCGCCAGGCCAGGATATTGCCATTGGCAGTAATACCGACAAATCCTTTGCACCAATTGCAACTAAACTCAGGTCTTCTACTTATGGCTACACAACAGCGCAAACGACACAAACAGCATGCCCCACTGCACCGACACACCTGAATATAATAGATATTTCCTCGCCAGGCCAGGATATTGCCATTGGCAACAATACCGACAAATCCTTTGTACCAATTGCGATTAAACTCAGCTCTTCTATTTATGGCTACACGACAGCGCAAACGACACAGCGGCATGCACCGACAAATCCTTTGTACCAATTGCAACTAAACTCAGCTCTTCTATTTATGGCTACACGACAGCGCAAACGACACAACGGCATGCACCGACGCGCCTGAATAGAAACAACATCGCAAATTCCGTTACAGGGAACACGACTAAACTCAGATCCTCTACATACGGCTATACGACAGCCGCAAACGACACAAGCAGCGTGCCCGTGACGCACAAACTGCACCAACACACCCAAATAGAAACAACACCAATGCAGTAGACAAACCAGAAAAACAGCCATTGGCATTCCGCAGAATCCCGGATCATTATTACCGGAAAATGTTCGCAAAACAACAGATATTTCCTCGCCGAGCCAGGATATTGCCGTTGGCGGCAATACCGACAATTCCGTTGCGCGCCCAAATAAACTAAACTCAGCTCCTCTAATTACGGCTACATGACACACGGTGCGCCGACACATCTGAACCGCACAAAGATCGACGGCGCCCGGGGCGGAGAAACAAACGCACAGTTAAAAATGAGCAGTAGTGGGGGTGAGGGGTAAAGGCTTTTGCCATCATCACCTCGAGCTGCTCCCCTTGAGCTGGTGCACGTGGGCGTCCACCTTGTCGAAATCCACCACCGGCCGGTCCCTGAACAGCAAAGGCAAAGGCAGACAGGATGAGCTCCCGAGACGAGTCAACGAAAGCAGAGAGAGACGGGGGGGCGGGGGGTACGTACAGCAGGGCGGCGATGTCGGCGATGATCCGGTCGGCGTCGTCGATGAAGAGGGTGGCGACCTCGGCGACGAAGCCCGACGCGCTGCCCCCGTCCTCCTGCAGCGACTGCAGCTGCTGGAACTGCTCGTCCACCATACCCTAGATCGCACGCAACCCAAAGTCAGCCAGCCGAAACCCGTCGCCCGCGCCCAGAGAACGGCAATTGCAGCCCACAGCCGCACGGCGGTCAGATGCGAGGGGCGTTGAGGGAGGGGGAGGGGGCTCACCGTGGTGAACATGTTGGCGAGGAGCGCGTTGAGCTGCGCCCTGAGCGCGGCGGCCGCCATGGCGAGGCGAGAGGGCTCCGATCCGGAGGTCCTGGAGTCCGCCGGGGCGACGCGCGGCGGTGGACGCGGCCGGAATTCGCGGCGGCGGCGGCGGCGGCGGCGGGGGGGTGGACGGGGACAGGAGTGGGGGAGGAGTATGGGGGGATGGATATGGACGGGACCCCCCTATAAACTCGCGTCGATTGTAAGCTGCCGGCCGGCCAATCCTTTTGATTTTCCAGTTTTGGAAAAGTTTTTACATTAGGGCTTTTTTTCACCTTGCTTGGTGCCTCTTTTCCCCTTTTGGAAATTTTTAGAATCTTTCTTTAGTGTCATCGATGATAAATAATGTTCCTTAAAAAGATGAGGGAGTGAAGGTTGGGGGTACTTTTTTCGGCAAATGATGGGTTTCAACCCGGAGAGCACGTTTGAGCAAAATCCAGAGCGGAGCCTTTAACCACAAGGACCACAAGGGCATAATGTGCAAAACATCGACATTGCCAGCTGCAACCGTGGAAGCACATACGCTCAAACCCAGGGTTTTCACGAGGGTAGGGATACTTGGCCTGTAATTGTTTGTGTGTTAGTTCGGTGGGCTCGAGAGGAAGGAGAAGCTATCACACGATAAGGGTAAAGGGGAAGAGCTCGACGGCTGCACGTGGTCTAGAGGGGAACGTGTGGATCGGGCCGATCACACCATTCCTCACCAAGCGCAAGCGTAGGAATAAAAGCAAGTATGGGGAGCAATCAATGGAGTCGGCGATCGAGCAAGAGGGCGGACAGGGAAGGGGGGAGAGTGCATTGGTGGAGAGGGGAGACGAGACTAAGTGGAGTGACGGGTGGGGAAGAAGGAGAAGCGGTTGCATGGTAAGCTTAACTCGATGTGGTAAAGGGAAAGAATCTCGACAGCAGCGAGACAGGTGATAACATCGGGGCGTGGTCTAGAGGGAGGGACGAACAAATCATGACGATGACAACATGCCCTCGCCAACTATCAATGCAATGAAGGAATC
>NC_057805.1:4463671-4503085 GCF_018294505.1 Triticum aestivum
GGTGACACTGAGTGAAGTGACAGGGTGAGGACGAAAAAAGAAAAAAAGAAGTGGTTGCACAGTAAGATTAACCCACAACAATCACAGAGTCCTTCAAAATTTGAAAGGTGGACGTTTTGCACTTGAAAAAGTGGCAGTTCGAACCAAGGTAAGTGATAGGTGGAAGGGGTGCAAACTGAGAAATACCCCAAAAAATATGTGCTTTGTAATTGGCACGTCATATGCAAAAATCGGCAATATATTGGACGCCATATTCCAATGGACATAATATTTGAACTTCAAATATTCAAAAGGGCATAATATTCGATAATACATCTTAGTATGAAAAACTCCTTAAATAAGATTTACTTACGTTTGTCCTCCATTCCATAATGTTTGAACTTCTAGGTTTGTCAAACGTAAAAATGTTTGACTTAGCACAAACCTAGAACTTCATTTTTTTTTAAACAGATGAAGTACCATTGCTATACACAAAACCTTTTCAGATTCACCGCCCGAAAACCTATAACAAATAGTAATGGCGGGTACCTTGGAAACACCATGTTTGCTTTTACACATCTTTAGAAATATTGTTAACGAAGAAACAACAATGGTCAAGTTTCATAGTATTTAGACACTGTCTTGCTGTCCAGATCCTCATATATTCCCAAACAGAGGAGCAACTAATAACAATTTGCACGGCAAGCACCACCATCAACACGATGATTCCATGAATTTTATACTACTAGAATTAAAATACAATATCATGCCATGATCAGATCGGTCTCCAAGGCCGGGATATGCTCCCTGCTGGCCAGGGAGATCTGTCCACCACCACATTCACCCTTGCTTTCGGTGGAGCACATGATCCTCCTTGTCCCTCTGCCTCTCTGTCTATCTGTCTCCATGCCTCTGAAAGTTCTTCCTCTCCATGATTGTCACTCTCATTTGTTAAGGTGGTATGTATATATCATCGTGGGAGCACATGCTGGGGGATCGAGGATCGAGACTCGATCCCCGGCCATGTGAAAATCACTAGGCTCTGTACTCATCGCCACAGTCTCCGATGACCTCCATCAGGTTCCTGCCCCGCTGCGACGCCTCGGTGATGCTGCCCATGTCTTCCTTGTCCAACAGCAGCGACAGAATGGCATTGGTGTCCCTGATGTGCTCCGAGAGGCCCAGCCTCACGCCCACCATCGACCCTGCCACAGACGTCTGTCCCCAAGAACACAGATGAGCAAACACGGATGGCGGATGTTAACACGACGGATACATTTCCTTTTCGGAGGTAGAAGAAATGGGATGAAGATGTGGAGGAGGATGGAGGATTACCTGGTTCAGTATGTATCTTACGGCGACGGTCGAGATCGGGACGCCGTGTTTCAGCGACACTTTCTTCAATGTCTGGAGCAGAGCCTGGAACAGGCTCCAGCCACCCCAAGCGTCGATCATCTGTCGTAGGATCAGCAATGAGAACAGCAAGAGAGGACTGGAAGGTGGGCAACGCGTTTAACCGAAAGGATTACAAACTGCTCACCCTCTTATACTTCTGCAGGGATGGGGTGTTCAGAGGAGGTCCGGCGAAAGGTATGTTGATGTTGGTGTCGAGGAACTTCTCAGACAATAGGCCACCCATCACTGTGCCGTACCTGCATCCACGAAAAATACATTCAAACTTCAGGCTATGTTCTACTGAAGAAGACAAAGGGGTGGAGGGGAGGGAGCAGACGTTATAAGCTTGACTCCGGTAAGCTCGCAAAGCTCTGCCATCTTTTTCTGCGGGCGCATATCCACAATAGAATGTTGAACCTGGTAATTTTACATCATCTCTCGTTATTTTATCTGAGGACCATATGATCATTGACACTAGTAAGGGAATAAAAAGCATACATGAGATAAGTAAGCAGTCATATAAATACCTGGTTGCTGACAATTGGTATTCCATTTTCTAGAATTATTTGCAGCCTCTCTGTGTCGAAGTTCGTCAGAGCTACAGTCTTTATCTTGCCTTCAGAATTTTCAGAACAAAAAGGGGCATGATGTAAGAATTCATTCACACAGAAAAATCACAAGTGTAAGAGATGTGTGCACGAGTGAACTATTATCATCTGGTACAAGTTTAAAATATTACCTTCCTCCTTCAGGTCTGTGATGTGCTTTAGTGCATCTAGATATCCGGGATTTGCATAGTCCCACCTGTTTTGTGATAAAGGGTCAGCAAAAATTACCAGCTACGGCAGCAGTTATATGATGCATCCCCTAAACAAAGTACTCGGCACGATACTCGATTCACAGGTTTTGAACAGAATGACACTTCTCGCGTTTCGGAGTTTCGACAGTGCTGACTGAAGTCCTTTAAACTGGTCTCTCATGCAACACATCTAAGAGTAATGACAATGGCACAACTCTATCGCAGTACAGCATGCTTTTGTCTGTGAACGAGCATTCCAGATTTTTTTCGAAAAGGAAAATAAGTAAAAAAGAAGATCCCCCGTCTTTCCCCCAATGCCAGCAGGAAGATACCTAGAGGTTTGATGGACCAGCTAAAGAGCGACAGCGAAAAGAAATGCTCAGATGATCAGGACGAACTTATTGTCCAAAATACTTGACAGGAGATTCACTACTGAGTATCAACAGGGATCCATTTCCAAATGAATTGCATCAAAAGCCTTCCAGTTGCACTGACAATGAAGATGAAATGCTCATGAAATGGTACGAACACGTTATGACACCAAATCAGCAAGCCACACAAACATACCAATGGAACTGCAGCATGTCCAAGGCAGCGACGTCCATCCTCTTCCGGGACCTGTTGATGTTCTCCTCAACGAAGCTTCTTGTCATCTTAACCGGCGGCGGCACCCACTTTGTAAGCCTGCACAAGCAGCTCAGCAACAGTCAGAGAACAGCAGCAGGAAAATGTGCTACGGCCGCGTCTCCATGGCACCAAATCGCTCGCTCACCCCCTGACTTCTTCCAGCATCTTGGGCGGGCGCTCGCGCCGGACTTTGTTGATGAACATGCCGTACAGATCCTCCGCCGGTCCATCTGCCAAGACAACAATCATGTCTTCATACCAAGTTGAAAATAAGCTCCAAGGAAAAACAAATAAAGACTATCGACTCATGTATCAACATTTAACGCTTCAACGATCGTTAATTGCAGCTGATAATAGCACAGAAACAGAGGGCACTACACACACAGCCTCCTGCTGGAATCAAACCTGTCATGGACCAGAATGCTGATCAGGCTACGCCACAGACACACAAGCAGAGGAGGTTTTCTCGACGTCCAGCAAGGGTAAGTGTGCCCGAGTCAGTGGACAGGTTAGCAGGCAATGGCGTTCGAGTAAGCACAGCGGGTTTCCTCGATGTGTTCCGGTGCCAGCGCCGCGTGGGTGTTGGATTTATAAACTCTGAACCTGTATCCCCTCTGCTTCTATCTAACCACTGCTACTACTCTGCCTGACACTGAAACTGTAATTCTGTTCTTCGGTTCTATCCTGTGCTCTATCTGCTCCAGCCTAATTGATGCTATTTATTTATTTTGAAGGAAAATCGCAGCTTCAACTTACAATGCATCAATATTTCAAGAAGCAATCAGACGGCATCAAGCAAGCCCGCTAGCGTTAGATATACTCTAGCAATTCATCCTTGGGAAACGAAGCCCGATGCACATGCACGCGAGGTGTTCGCGCAAATGCCTAAGAGAGACCGTACAGTGGTCGGCCATGTCGAAGGTGGAGAGGCCGGCGTCGGCGTAGGCGAGCATGGCGTCGACGGCGTCGGCGCGGTCGATGCGGCCCCACCCGCCGCTGGTCTGCCACATGCCGTTGAGCACCCGGCAGATGGCCAGCGACGAGTCGGTCCCGCCGCGGCTGCTGGCGAGGGTCGCCGCCCTCGCGCCCGGGGTCGCCGACTCCACCGCCGGGCCCACGAACCCCGCGCACCTCGCGGGCCGCACGCGGCGCGGTGGAGTGGGCGCGGGCGGCGCCGGCGAGAGGGCGCGGGCTGCTGACGACGACGACATGGCTGTTGCACGAACGGAGCGTGCGCGCGCAAGAGGGAGATAAGGCGCTCTTGGCCCTTGCGGCTTCAGTACAAGTGAGAAATTAATTTCTGTAAATTTCTTACGCTATACAAAGTGTCTCAAAAAAAGAAACTTACACTGTACTACTCGTAGTACAAAGCAATACAAAACCTAGTCGAGAAAAACTAGAATAAATCCGTGTCTTTTGCTATCCACAAAATCATGCTTCAGAGTTTCCAAGGCAAAGCAACAGTGTAATTTTCCAAAGTGGCACAAGTTTATTACTCCCTCCGTTCCTAAATATATGACGTTTTTGATAGTTTAATTTTTACAAAGCAACGTAAACACGATTATATCGAGGCTTTTCAACCATCGACGCACCGTTGTCGCCGCTTCCCTACCGTAGTCAGGTCTGACTTTGTCGATGACAATCCAACAGTTTTTGTCAATGACTTCAGATCACGCCGCCGCCGTCGTGTGCGCGCGGCGAGAAACTCGGTTCCTAAATACTTCCTCCGTTCCTAAATATAAGTCTTTGTAGAGATTGCACTGAAATGCGTCTAGATATAGTCCATCTAGTAAAATCTCTACAAAGATTTGTATTTAGGAACGGAGGGAGTATATTTTTCTAGCAGTAGATTATAACGTAAGTTAAGCACAACGTGACAAACGAAGCAAACTCTATGCTATGAAGAAGCCGGCAAAGGGGCGGGCATTCCGGATAGCATGTGTTTTCCTTTCTTTCTTCGCAAACCGAAAATTGATAGATATTCAGAGACATCAAAACAGTTGGGCGCACCGCAACTCAAAATCGCACAGAAAATAGACGGAACGAGCGGCCGTGTGGCGCCAGCGTGTGCGCACGCGGGACGCGGAAGCATGATCCAGAGCGTGCGGAGGCGAGACGATCCTACTCACAGATGTCGGCCATGTCGAAGGTGGCGAGCCCGCCGTCGGCGTAGGCGAGCATGGCGTCCACGGCCGCCGCCGGCGCCGCGCGGCCCCACGACGCGCCGCTCACCTGCCACATCCCGTTCACCACCCGGCACACCTCCAGCGCGTCCCCCGCCTTGCTCCTCACCGTCGCCGTCTTCTCCTCCCCCTTCTCCAGCCCCGGCGCGCCCATCGCCGCAGCCACGGTGCACCTCCGCCTCCTCCCCCTCGCCGGCGCAAGCCGAGGAAGGCCGGCCGCCGCGGGGGTGGCCATCACGGCGCCGGCGCCAGAGCGGCCACACAAAAACATCCTCACAAAAGCTTATGCCAACAAATGTGTATTAAACTGACCGCAAGGGTGCGGGCTTTATTGAAACCTCAAAGGTGCGGAGAAACTGAGAGTACGTGGTATACAGACATCACAATAGCATCGACCAATTATACTATTTATGCGTGTATGTATTTGCAAATCTAATGCCCAACGTGACAGACACCTCAGCAGCAGAGCCACATCAGATCTTGCTGGCGAACTGGAGGCCGGCGGCCTTGAGCTCGTCGGGGCTGGCGGCGGGCGGCTGGGCTCTCGCGAGCTTGGCGATGGCGGCGTTCTCGTCCGGCGACCCGCCCTCCAGGAACGCGCCCACGCACTTGCCGTCCTTGACCCAGTACGACCCGAACTTGGGCTTGGCCGAGCCGGGGTCGGTGTCGCCGAACAGGATGGCGTCGCCGACGTTGTCCCCGTAGAACTGCCACGACAGGTCGAACGACCGCGAGTAGAAGTAGGGCAGGTAGTCGTACTCCTCCACGGCAGACCCCGCCTCTTTCCCCTTGATTGCCTGATGAAGGAAGAGATTCAGTGTTGGTTGTTGCAGTTCAGAGGCCATATATGGAGAAAAATGGAAGATGAAAATATGTCCTCACCTTCACAGCCTGCTCCGCGGACTTCCTGGAATGGTCGACGTGCTCCACTCGCCTCTCGTCGTTGTAGATCTTCATCGGGAAGGTGGCCACGTCGCCGACGGCATACACTCCAGGGACACTTGTTTCGAAAAAAGCATCGGTCTGCACGAAATTTGCTCAGGCGCATCAGACATTTGGGTATAAACAAGAACAAGCGAGAATGGAACTCAAGGAGAAAATAGCACGCACTGTGGCAGCTGTTCTTGCTAAGGGGGCATACAGTTGAAGAATCATAGAACTTTCTTTAACTGGAACAACGACATAACCTTCTGCACCAAAAAAGGGCAAGTTCGAAGCAAACTAACCTTGATTCCACCTTTCTCCTCGGCAACTTGGCCTTTGAAGAGATTAGTCAACGGTCTGCCCCCAACACCGACGACAACAATATCAGCGTCGAGCACACTGCCGTCCTTTAGCTTAACTGCAGTCACCTGGCAAGCAGGAAACAAAGTGATAAGCATATGCACCCACGATGAGAACAGTAGAGCTGAATTCAGATTTGGAAGCTGTACATACATCACCATTGGCGTCAGCATCAAAACCAACAGCAATTGTACCCTTCAAGATCTTGACTCCTTTGTTAGTATAGTAACTCTCGTAGAAAGCCGCAATCTCGGCAGTGAAGAGACGAGGCACTACAAGAAATGAAATTCTTGCGTTATACAGTTGTTGTCAAAAACAGAAGAACCTTCTAATTATAGTTTGCTTCACATCATAACTGCGTGCTAGTGGAGGCGAAGCTGAATAAGGATTAGTGATACTCCCTCCATCTCAGTTTACAAGGCTTGCACGTGTATCTAGGTCGTCAATTTAACTTATATAAAATAAATTGTTTAACATAAAAAATATATCATTACAAAATAGAATATCTAAAGTTTCTAATGATATATTTTTTGTAATGCATGCCTCTTATTAAGTTGGTCAAATTAACGACCTGGGTACATGTGCACGACTTATAAACTGAGATAGAGGGAGTAGTATGTGAGTCATGGACACTTACTGCACCAAGGTTCAGGGAACACCATAGTCACATCAAGATCATTCATCTTCAATACTGCGCTTAGTTCAAGGCCAATGTAACCTCCTCCAACAACCACTGCCTTCCCACCCTTCTTTGCTTGGATAGCTGCATACAGATTGTCCGCGTCGTCAATTTCCCTTAGGTACAGAATGTTGTTAGAATCAGCTCCTTGAGTGCCAAAATCAGAGAGCTTAATGACCTGAAAATCAAGTCAAAACAGAAGTTTTACATCATAATAAGTAATAGCATCAGCAGCTAGTAATTGATAATTCTTTTATAAGGTCCGAGGGCAACATTTTGTTCCATCGTATACCCTCCATGTATAAAGCAAACTGCTGACAGTTCAAAATGAAAATAAGAAGTCAATGACACATACTGAGGAGCCAGTAGCAATTAGCAAGGTATCATATGTAAAGGTTGCTCCAGCTGCACTAGTCAGAGTCTTGGAAGCAAGATCAGCTTTGACAATTTCAGTGCTCAGGATAAGCTCGATGCCTGCCAACACATGAATCATGAGTATGCTCAGATCCAAAATCATTACATTAAGATCAAACACATGGAATGGATACTCTTGCAGACATATATTGCTTTGTCAACCTATAGTTCTCAAAAGGAAAATAGACCCTGGGAAAATCGTCTGCTGAATACTAAAAAAAATTGAATAGGCCAGAATAGTTTCATCTGAGGATCTCTGTTTCGTATGTTACAAAATTATTTACCACGAGATTCAACAGGAAATAACGTTTCCTGATTAATTCCTTGAAAAACTAGAAGATTGAGTAGTTACTTAAGCAGTAGGATTATCCACACATGGGGCTAGTGCAGTGAATAAGATATAGCCAAAGGCGATAGTATGACAAGCTAATACCGCCAATTGGCCGGTGCCTGGGCCATACACCCTTACAGCTAAAGAATAGTGCAAGGAAGTAATCACAACTCAGTTTGGATAACTTGTGTAGCATGCAGGTTAAAACGCACACAACCATGAACTGCCAGAAAAATACAGGGGACTTGGTCAGAAATACATACCTTTCTCTGAGTACCATTCAGGCAAGAGCCTCTCGCCTCCACTTCCCACACACACATGGAATCCTGGCAATCTTGCAGGATCTGTTCATAGACAAAAACGCAAAGTGTGTGTGTGTGTTAGACTTAACAAAGTGTGTGATAATCAAATGCGGTTTAGAAAAATGGGGTGGATCATGCATCAAGGGAAAAAGGCATGGACTGAAGAACTTACTCTGAGGGAACAGGTATGCCTTGCTGAGGGCAGGGCGCTCGTAAGGAGCCACCTGAAGCAAAAATCATGGTAAGAAATATGTTGTATCATATCATCTCTCAATAGATAGATAAGTAAAACCACAACTTGTTTGCGGCGAGCAAACGGATAAACATTAGCAGCAGCAAGACGGGCAATAGGCTAATCATGGCTGCTACTACAGGGACCCAGGGAGAAGGTTGGCCAGCCCTGCTAGAAATCTAGTTTTCGCTTACATACGGCTAGCAGTAACCATCATGATTTGAGTGACTAGTCCCGACTTGTACTACTCCGTCCATCACATATTAACTGTCGCTCAAACTGATGTATCTAGCACTGAAATGCGTCTAGATACATCCGTTTTAGAGAGAATTAATATGAGACTGTGGTATTAGTAATTTGAAGATAAACCGGAGATCAGTACGAGCAGGCTATGGTGATGAATTCCGTTTATTTATCCATGGCACAACTGTGATTCAGTGAAGGTACGGCTGCCGGGGTGACAGAAACGTCTAGGATTGAAATCGTGGAGGGGAACGCCGGAGCCCAAAACGACCATCCAGAAATGCGTAGAGGTAGAGCGGAGAGGGGAGAGGGGGGAAGGGAGAATTATGCGTACGGCCTCCTTGGAGATGATGGCGAGCTCCCCCGGCTGCACGCCCTGCTTGGCGAACTCCCGCGCCGCGTACCCCTGCGCCAGCGAAAATCGCCATGTGAGATCCGGGAAGGAAGGCAATCGATCGAACCCCCCGAAACAGAGCGGACGCACTTACCCCCGAGACGCCGCCGCCGAGGACGATGTACTTGAAGTGCTTCCCGGACGCCATGGCTGGTGGCGACGACGGACGGACGGACGGCCGCGCAAACCCTAGCGCGTGGAGGTAGGATCTGGCGAGCTGACCGGAGACGGAGAGGATGGAATGGACGGAGCGGAGGCGAGGGATTTGGGGGGTGGAGTGGTTGGTTGCTTGGTTGGTTGTTGAAGAGTGTGGCAGGCCGAGCAGCGGCCCCGCGCGGGCCGGCTGACAGGCGGGCCCGGGCGCGCGGGCCGGCCAATGGAAGGAGGCCTCGGCGGCCGATTGGCTGGCTGGCTGGGCTGACTTGGCTGGGCGGGGCACGTGGGCCGATCCTGGCCGCCCAGGACTCGTGATGGCCGTCCCGGCAACGTCGTCCCGACTGCACAAGAGATGGATCGATGCCGGCCAGATGGTGTTCGATCAGTGGTGCACGTCACTGGCCGGCCGGCCGGCTACTTGCTCCTCCACTCTCGGGCACAATCAGAATAAGCTAATGATGCCACTCACTCCCTGGCCTCTTCCGGACGCTGGATGTGCGATGCACGCCGAGAACCATCATCCATCTCGCAGTAAAAAACGACCCCCGCGTCGCCTCGCTCCGGCCGCACGTGGGGCAGAAACCCTAGCGCCGCCGCCGTTCTTCTCCTCCCCCGCCCGTCTCGCCGCCGCCGGAGGGCGCGTGCCGGCCCCGAGGAAGGCGGCGGCGGGGCTCTATCCCCTGCCGGTGCGGCACGTCGAGAGGGGGCGCTTCACGACGCGTCGAGGAGATCCACTGGCGCTCAGCAGGGCTCTGGATCTGCGGCTCGCGCGCCGGGAGGGGCCGCTTCACGACGTGCCGAGGAGATCCACTGGCCCTCGGCGGGGCTCTGGATCTGCGGTTCGTGCACCGGATCCGCGCGGTGCGGGTCCTTGGCGGCGCGGTTGAGGTGGCTGGCCGCGCGCCCGTCCAGCCCTTGGTGTGCGTGTGCATCTGTCTGCGCGTTGGGGAGTTGGGCGCGGTCACTGCGACACTGGGCTAAGAGCGGCCGGATCTGGAGCTAGGGCGGCTGGAGGGCCGGAGGTGGCTCGGCTGGTGACTATTTGCAAGAGGATTGCGTGGTGGCTCCCTGTCGGGATGATGGTCTGGGGTGGCATGGTCTGGGCAGTGCCTCCGGGATGCTCTAGACTTGCACCGTCGGTGATGCTCCGACTAGCTTTGTGCGGGGCAGCAAGTGGCATCTACTGCTTCGGTCTGGTGGTGGTGTGTCGGAGACGTCGTCCCGACATAGGTGCTCGGTTTCCTACCGAAAGTCATGCTCAACTCGGTTTGGGCTGATGGGGAATGATGCCTTCGGGCGGGGCCATCGAGGGGATCCGACACCTCTCCCTGCTCCATGTTCTTGTCTCCTAGTGAAAACCCTGTGTAATGGTGGCGTCGGTGGTGCCATTACTTTGTTGGAAGCATTGCCTTGGAGTCAAGTTCGGTGTCGGGAGCACTTGATCTGTGGTGGTGTGGTGGATCTAGAGCGGGCAACATTTTTGGTGAGCTTGGAGCTTTTGGTGGTGCATCCTTTTGGGGCTGGTCGTTCGGTCGATAGTGAGAGCAGCAGGAGCAACCTTCGCATACAAAAGTAGCTTCGGGCGAGCTATGTCTGCTTGCCTCCTGGGATCGGAGTGGCATATGTCTCGCTCTTTCGGGCATATTGTTCCTCTCAGGTATCCTCGATGTTTGTAGACATGCTCGTGGTAGCCCAGTACAGTACGACAGTTGTCGGTGTGCACTCTGGTAGCAATGTAGGCGCTCGAGTGCCCGCCCGGGTGTGTTGTGGGATTTTTGGCTTTCCGACGCCTTGTATGTGTCGTGTTGCTTTAGGCCTAGTCTAGCTAGGCGCTGATTGGTTTTTGCCAAGTTTTCCTCGATAAATTGTGCAACAATATTTTTCTTCTTCTTTTTTACCATTCACCTTTAGGCGGTGCTTTCCTCCTTTGGGGGTGTTCTTGTAATACCTCTTTTTGATCAACAAATTTGGCATCTCTCCAGCCAACGTTCAAAAAGAGAACCATCGATCTCAACCCTGGACACATCGGCCTCGTCCGTAGTTCACGAGGCTGCCAGACACTTTGCTCCGAACATCATTCCTTGGCGTCCGAGGTGCTTCACGAAGATTAACCATTGAATCTTTAGAGATGAACACTTTTAAAGATCTTTCGGTGACCATCGTTGTCGTGGAGCTATAGAAGGTAACTGCAACACAGTATGTAATCACCCCGCTCGTTCGACCGTATCTGAATCACCGCCATCAAGCCATGGACCATAGCGCTATCGGCCTGTCACCGCCAACATAGAAGTGCAACACCTCACACCCATGGTCCACCTCCTAGTAGAGAGCCTGACGCACGCGATCCCAGCTGTAAGGGCATTTTTATCCCTTAGTTGGTTTTGGTGATTGATGACAATGCTTTTGCGGACTAATCATGTGCATCAAATATTTCAGATATATTGACTAGGCACAAGATGATTTGGTTCCCCTCAAAGGCTATAGAAGACGGCGTTTCTCTTCGGTTCTTTTCGGTGGTATTGAGTCGTAGGGAAGCCGTACTATTAAGAGGGGGTCCGCTTTGGAAGGTTGGGTGGATTCATCACGTACACATCGTCCCTTGCACCTCCTTTCCTCTTGCCTTTGGAGCATCCTAAGTTTTCCTTGTCTATGCAATTATAGCTCTTGTCTGCCGAACTAGGAAGTGCGGTAGTACTGCTCGTCAGAGCGGTAGTACCGCAGGACCTTGCGGTAGTACCACCCGCCGGTGCGGTAGTACCGCAAGGCCCCACGGTAGTACCGCTTCTGGTAAGCGGTAGTACCGTGGTCCCTGCTTAGTTTCGCAACTACGCAGCTGTAAGGGGCGGATGTAATTTTTTACATCCGCACCTCGCGCGGTAGTACCGCGGCTGACTTACGGTACTACCGCGTCGGGTTTTTGCATCGACTCCAACTCTGCGGAAGTAGCCACGGATGTAATTTTTTATATCCGTGCCTTCCCATCCCTAGACAGCCCCTGCCTTGCGGTAGTACCGCAAGGGGGAGCGGTAGTACCGCGCCAGCAGTACTACCGCCCTCTGCCGTAGTGCTGTGTGGCTGTTCTGGTCTCTGCTGCATGGGCGGTAGTACTGCGGGGCTCTGCGGTAGTACCGCGTGCCCCTGCGGTAGTACCTCGCCTCAGGTGCGGTAGTACCGCGCGCCCCTGCGGTAGTACCGCGTCTCAGGTGCGGTAGTACCGCGCTGCGCAGGCTGAGTTGGTGGATAACGGTTGGATTTGTTCTCCCACTATATAAGGGGTGTCTTCCTCCTCTAGTTGACCACCTCTTCCACCTCCAAGCTCCATTGTTGCTCCAAGCTCCATTCGCGCCCGATCTCCTTCCCTAGCCAATCAAACTTGTTGATTCTCTAGGGATTGGTTGAGGAGGCCCCGATCTACACTTCCACCAAGAGATATTTGAATCCCCCCACTAATCCCTTGTGGATCTTGTTACTCTTGGGTGTTGAGCACCCTAGACGGTTGAGGTCACCGTGGAGCCATAGTCCATTGTGGTGAAGCTTCGTGGTGTCGTTGGGAGCCTCCAATTAAGTTGTGGAGATTGCCCCAACCTTGTTTGTAAAGGTTCGGTCGCCGCCTTCAAGGGCACCAATAGTGGAATCACGGCATCTCGCATTGTGTGAGGGCGTGAGGAGAATACGGTGGCCCTAGTGGCTTCTTGGGGAGCATTGTGCCTCCACACCGCTCCAACGGAGACGTACTTCCTCTCAAAGGGAAGGAACTTCGGTAACACATCCTCGTCTTCACCGGCTCCACTCTTGGTTATCTCGTGCTTTTACTTGTTGAAAGAACATGCGGTGCCCCCATGTTTGGTTTTGATAATTGATGACAATCTCTATGGACTAATGGTTGCCTTGAGTTATATTTGAAGGATTTGTCCATAGGCTTTTCTTGAAGTCCATGTGTTGGTTTCAAGGAGTTTATGTGGTGACCAAGGTGTTATTAAGGAATTATCCAAAGATTGGTCATGTGAGAGTAGAGCTTATTGCAAGCATGTCTTGAAGAAGAAGATTGTGTGATCATTCATGTTTACCTTCAAGACATCATCCAAATGAAGAGAGTTGGAAAGAGTCAAGGTTGATCAAGACTAAATCAAGAGTGAATCAAGTTGATCAACACACAAAGCGCACAAGATGTACCGAGAGGGATCAAGCGATCCCATGGTGTGGTAAGCATTGTCAATTACACTTTGTGTACTAACCCATGATCTTCGTGAGAGTTCTTTGTGGGGTTAGGTTGCGGTGTGCAAGTTCAAGTGAAGCATCATGAAGAGATCAAATGCTTGAAGCTTGCCGTCCATTGTGGCGACAATGGACTTGTGAAGATGTTGCGGTGTGCAAGTTCAAGTGAAGCATCATGACGAGATCAAATGCTTGAAGCTTGCCGTCCATTGTGGTGACAATGGACTGGTGAAGATGTGCGGAAGAGTGGCTCACCCATAGTGGAGTATGGGGGAGCAATCAACTAGACTTCATCGAGCCAACACAACCAAGAAAGGTGGTCCATCTTGAGGGAGTCAAGATCGTCATCATCTAGCTCAAGTGGACCATGTGCAAGGCAAAGGTTTGCTCTTGATAGGTTTTCTATTTTACCGGTCTCATGATGGTAGTTGGGTGACCGGGTTATAGGATCGATTGCCGTACTATCAATGGGGGCTCTCGATGAGTAGCTTGATCATATCGTTCATAGAGAGCTCAAACCATTGCATCCTTGCATCATCTTTGTTGGTTCTTGTTTGGTTCTTCTCTTTGTGAGTTTTGGAGCTTATGGTCATCTTGATGACAAGCTCGAGTTCATCGAAAACGGAGTTCACTCGCATCTTCTATGATGTTTTTGATGTTGGAGGTTATGCCGGTTCTTCTCGGTTGGAGGTTTCACTCCTCTATTTGTTGGCATACCTCCCCTTCCTCTTCTTACTATAACCAGTCGTTGTTTTGATGCTACTCGTCTTTCTCAATCCAACAAGCTTGAGTTTGCTCAATTCGGAGCTCATATGCAGAAGTTATGGCAGTTTTGGTTTCCTAGCGGTAGTACCGCGGCCAGAGCGGCAGTACCGCTTGTCGCCCCAAGCGGTAGTACCGCTGTCCAAAGCGGTAGTACCGCCTATGGCCATAAGCGGTAGTACGGCTACGGTTCCGCGCTGGTACCGCCTCGATTTTGGGTCTTGCATTTTTCGTGTCGAGTTTTGCAGTAGTTGCACGGCAGTAAGGCACGGCAGTTCCTCCTATAAGCGGTAGTACCGCCCCGATGGGCGGTAGTACCGCCTGTAAGCGGTAGTACCGCTCCGGTCGGGCGGTAGTACCGCTACTGCATTTTTGGTCCCGTGTTCTGCTCCTCCAGTGGTAGTACCGCTGGGGTGCGCGGTAGTACCGCTTATAAGCGGTACTACCGCCCCAAGGTTCATGTTTGGTTGCTCCTTTTCCCTGCTTCTTCCGCCAGAGCGGTAGTACCGCTCGTGGAGCGGTAGTACCGCTCGTGTGCGGGCTGAGCACATAACGGTTGGATTTTTCCCCTTCTATAAAAGGGGGTCTTCTTCCCCAATGAACCTTATCCTTTGAGCTCGTGTTCTTCCCCCATTGTTGACCTTCTTGGAGCTTGCTAACTCTCAATCCCTCCATGGATTCTTGCTAGTTTTTGAGGGAAAAGAGAGAGGAGATCTAGATCCACATTTCCACCAATCACTTTCTCCTCTATGTGAGGGGAACCCCTTGGATCTAGATCTTGGAGTTCTTGGTGTTCTCCTTCTTGTTCTTCCTCTCATTTTCCTCCCTAGCATTAGTTGCTTCGGTGGGATTTGAGAGAGAAGGACTTGGGCACTCCGTGTGCCCTTGCCATTGCATTTGGTGCATCGGTTTGAGTACTCCACGGTGATACGTGGAAGTTACAAGTTGAGAAGCTTATTACTCTTGGGTGCTTGGTGGCCCTTGAGCTTGTTCCTCTTGGGTGCTTGGGCGCCCTAGACGGTTGGTGGTGTTCGGAGCTCAATCATTGTGGTGTAAAGCTCCGGGCAAGCGTCGGGGTCTCCAATTAGGTTGTGGAGATCGCCCCGAGCAATTTGACGGGTACCGGTGACCGCCCCCAAGGGTTGCCAAAGTGTACGGGTTCGGTGACCGCCCCCAAGGGTTGCCATTTGTACGGGTTCAGTGACCGCCCTCAAGGGTCCCTTAGTGGAATCACGGCATCTTGCATTGTGCGAGGGCGTGAGGAGATTACGGTGGCCCTAGTGGTTTCTTGGGGAGCATTGTGCCTCCACACCACTCCAAACGGAGATTAGCATCCGCAAGGGTGTGAACTTTGGGATACATCGTCGTCTCCGCGTGCCTCGGTTATCTCTTACCCGAACCCTTTACTTATGCACTTTACTTTGTGATAGCCATATTGTTTCTTGTCATATATCTTGCTATCACTTAGTTGTTTATCTTGCTTAGCATAAGTTGTTGGTGCACATAGGTGAGCCTAGTTGTTGTAGGTTTTGTGCTTGTCAAATTAACCGCTAGGTTTATTCCGCATTTGTTCAAGCCTAAACCGTAATTATTTTAAAGCGCCTATTCACCCCCCTCTAGGCGACATCCACGATCTTTCACTTGTGCAAGTTTATTTGTGCCTTATCTCTTGCTTGCGTGTATGCTTATTGTTGGTGCATCATATAGGTTGCTCACCTAGTTGCATATCTAGACAACCTACTTTGATGCAAAGTTTAAATTGGTAAAGAAAAGCTAAAAATTGTTAGTTGCCTATTCACCCCCCTCTAGTCAACTATATTGATCCTTTCAATTGGTATCAGAGCCTCGTCTCTTTATTAAGGACTTTGCCGTCCGAAGAGTATGGTTGACGTCGTAGACGGTGTGGAGGAGCACTCCGGTGTGAATCCGGTCTCGTCTACGGGAGATGGGGGAACCACGGTCTCTCGTGAGGAATTAAATGTGGCGTTGGACACATTGAAAACCTCCATGACTACCGAGGGCGGTAGTACCGCGGGGCTCTGCGGTAGTACCGCGTGCCCCTGCGGTAGTACCTCGCCTCAGGTGCGGTAGTACCGCGTGCCCCTGCGGTAGTACCGCGCTGCGCAGGCTGAGTTGGTGGATAACGGTTGGATTTGTTCTCCCACTATATAAGGGGTGTCTTCCTCCTCTAGTTGACCACCTCTTCCACCTCCAAGCTCCATTGTTGCTCCAAGCTCCATTCGCGCCCGATCTCCTTCCCTAGCCAATCAAACTTGTTGATTCTCTAGGGATTGGTTGAGGAGGCCCCGATCTACACTTCCACCAAGAGATATTTGAATCCCTCCACTAATCCCTTGTGGATCTTGTTACTCTTGGGTGTTGAGCACCCTAGACGGTTGAGGTCACCGTGGAGCCATAGTCCATTGTGGTGAAGCTTCGTGGTGTCGTTGGGAGCCTCCAATTAAGTTGTGGAGATTGCCCCAACCTTGTTTGTAAAGGTTCGGTCGCCGCCTTCAAGGGCACCAATAGTGGAATCACGGCATCTCGCATTGTGTGAGGGCGTGAGGAGAATACGGTGGCCCTAGTGGCTTCTTGGGGAGCATTGTGCCTCCACACCGCTCCAACGGAGACGTACTTCCTCTCAAAGGGAAGGAACTTCGGTAACACATCCTCGTCTTCACCGGCTCCACTCTTGGTTATCTCGTGCCTTTACTTGTGCAAGTTTATTTGTGCCTTATCTCTTGCTTGCGTGTATGCTTATTGTTGGCGCATCATATAGGTTGCTCACCTAGTTGCATATCTAGACAACCTACTTTGATGCAAAGTTTAAATTGGTAAAGAAAAGCTAAAAATTGTTAGTTGCCTATTCACCCCCCTCTAGTCAACTATATCGATCCTTTCACCAGCCAGGTGCCGCACTCGCCACCTGCCTTCACTAGCCGCAAGGAGCAGCTGGCGATCGGGAAAATATCTGGTGTACCGGAGCTTGTGGTGCTACCGATGCACCGAACTCATATTGCGCTTTTAAAATGTTCAAAGGATTCTGAAAAAATTAGCACATTCACACAACATCAATGTAGGTTGCCACAAAATTTCAAGTCAAAATTTGAAACATAACTCAAAAAACAAAAATGACAAATTCAACACTAATAGTACATAACATAACTTGGGCTTTAGATTTGGCCCATTATCACACTAATGTCAAATTTGTCATTTTTGTATCTTAAAAATGTTTTAAACTTTCATACAAATTTTTGTGACATCATACATTGATGTGCGTTAATGTGCTAATTTTTTTTAGATTTTTTAAAATGTTCTATAGCATTCGGTGCACCGGTAGCACCATTAGTGCGGGCACACATGATACATCCCCGCGGGCGATCCGTGGATGGTTGGTGCGGACGGGCGTGTGCGGTTGCCAATCCATATATTCCTGACCTCAGGTCTAGCCACAAGATCCTCCGCTGCATGCCACATCCATGGCTCCAACGAGCCAGATTCACGCTTATGATATGTCTACAACGTATTTACTTTTTGTTTTGGCCTCTAATTTACATGATTTGAATGAAACTAACCAAAACTAACGTTATTTTAAGCGGAACTACCTTGGTGTTATTTTTTGTGCAGAAATTTTTTTTCTCGAAATTGGACGAAACTTCACGGAGATTTTTTATGGAATAAATAAAAATACTGGAGCCATCGGCATCCGTCTTCCCAAGAAAATAAGAGAGAACGTTTCATCGTGTTTTACGATACGGAGCTGTCACCGTCTCTTGTCTTCATTGGGAGCCCTGATCCGGAGTCTGTTTGTGGCTCTGGAGAGAGGGATTCGTCGTCGTCGTCATCACTAACCCTTCTCCATCAATTATTTCCCGATTCTCACCACTAAGAGTGTGTAATCCCTTGTAGGCATAGTAGAGGTAGATGGAGATGAATGAGATTTATTATGTAATCATGTTAATTTGTTAGGGCTTGATCCCTAGTATCCACTATGTTCTGAGATTGATATTGTTATGACTTTGCTATGCTTAATGCTTGTTAGTAGGGCCCGAGTGTCATGATTTCATATTTGAACACTTATGCTTTCATGAATATATTTGAGATGCTGATCTTACCTACAAGTTGTATACCCCTGTTATCGTTCCGAACCTTAGACTTCCAAGGACTACCAAACGGAATAAAACCTTCGCGATGATTTTTCTTGGACCAGAAGACAACCAGAAGACTTGGAGATGAAGTCGGAGGAGCCACGAGGCAGCCACAAGGACGGAGGGCGCGCCCAGGGGGTAGGGCGCGCCCCCACCCTTGTGAGCCCCTCGTGCACCTCCTGACCTAATTTCTTCGCCTATATATACTCTTATATCCCCAAACCAACAGGGGGAGCCACGAAAACACTTTTCCACCGCTGCAACCTTCTGTACCCGTGAGGTCCCATCTAGGGGCCTTTTCTGGTGTCCTGCCGGAGGGGGATTCGATCACGGAGGGCTTCTACATCAACTCTATTGCCCTTCCGATGAAGCGTGAGTAGTTTACCACAGACCTACGGGTCCATAGCTAGTAGCTATATGGCTTGTTCTCTCTCTTTGTTTCTCAATACCATGTTCTCCTCGATGTTCTTGGAGATCTATTCGATGTAATACTCTTTTGCGGTGTGTTTGTCGAGATCTGATGAATTGTGGATTTATGATCAGCTTATCTATGAATATTATTTGAATCTCCTCTGAATTCTTTTATGCATGATTTGATATCTTTGTAATTCTCCTTGAATTATCGGTTTGGTTTGCCAACTAGATTGGTTTTTCTTGCAATGGGAGAAGTGCTTAGAATTGGGTTCAATCTTGCAGTGTCCTTTCCCAGTGACAGTAGGGGCAGCAAGGCACCTATTGTATTGTTGCCATCGAGGATAAAAATATGGAGTTTTCATCATATTGCTTGAGTTAATTCCTCTACACCATGTCATCCTGCTTAA
The DNA here is from genome assembly GCF_018294505.1 of Triticum aestivum. NCBI lineage: Eukaryota > Viridiplantae > Streptophyta > Magnoliopsida > Poales > Poaceae > Triticum > Triticum aestivum. The sequence goes on from NC_057805.1 coordinate 4,482,636, forward strand.
TGCATTACTCCGTTCTTTATGAACTTAATACTCTATATGCATGCTGGATAGCGGTCGATGTGTGGAGTAATAGTAGTAGATGCAGAATCGTTTCGGTCTACTTGACACGGACGTGTTGCCTATATTCATGATCATTGCCTTAGATATCGTCATAACTTTGCGCTTTTTCCATCAATTGCTCGGCAGTAATTTGTTCATCCACCGTATTATTTTCTATCTTGAGAGAAGCCTCTAGTGAAACCTATGGCCCCGGGTCTATTTTCCATCATATAAGTTTCCGATTTACTCTTTTCACAATCTTTTAATTTCCGATCTATAAACCAAAAATATTTACTTTACCGTTTATCTATCTCTATCAGATCTCACCTTTGCATGTAGCCGTGAAGTGATTGACAACCCCTTTATCGCGTTGGGTGCAAGTTGTTTGATTGTTTGTGCAGGTATTCGGTGACTTGTGCGCTGTCTCCTACTGAATTGATACCTTGGTTCTCAAATTAAGGGAATTTCTTATCTCTACTTTGCTGCATCACCCTTTCCTCTTCAAGGGAAAAATCAACACAAGCTCACCGAATCACTCGGGCAAGTCTTCAAGGTAGACTTCCAAACTTTCACAGACTTCGTTCATCAGTAATCCACAATGACTCTTGGATGCTCAGAACACGACGCCTAACCAGCTGGAAGATCACAGTCTTCAAGTGTAACAGGTCTTTGGTTCACGCAGAACAGAAAGGCTTCAGTGATGCTCAATTACTTTGGGCTCTGGGTGTTTTGGGTTTGTCCTCGCAAGGAATTTCTCTCAAAGGCTTAAGAGGTGGGTTGCTCTCAAATGACAACAGCCGTGTAATAACTCGGAGCAGCCACCAACTTATGGTGGAGGGGGTGGGTTATTTATATCCAGGAGGCAACCCGACATGATATGACCGAAATGATCCTATGTCAGTGGCCAACCGACACGTGTCCAACAGCCGGAATTCAAACACACGCGACAACTTTACTTGAGCTCCAAGTAAAGCTGACTCAAGCAACGCTGGAAAAGGTTCCCTCTCATTGTCTTCACTGGAAGACATAGGATTTTAGGTTGAGCATCACGTCAGTTTTTAACTTTGTTTACATCTACCCCACTTAACAGCACGGTTATTCCTATGACTCAAGAAAGAAGAAAATGAAACTATCAAAAGACTACGTCGTCGCGCTCCATTGTCTTTAAGCAAAAGTCTTCACATTCCATTGACTTCAAACGAATGTTTTAGCGTACCACCATTATCTTCAATGTCTTCATACATTTTTAGGAGTCATCTTTGATGGGTAAGCCGAATCTTTAGGGACTTTTACCTGTGTTCTACTGTGAATCTCATAAACACATTAGTCCCTCAACCAAGTTTGTCATCAATACTCCAAAGCCAACAAGAGGTAGCACTAGATGCACTTACAACCATGAATTGAGATATCGACGGGGAGTACTTTAATTTTAGAAGTTTATGTATTCACCATGTGTTAATGTTTTGTTTCAGTTATGTATTAAAAGGAGCGCCTTAATTTCCCTTAGCTTCCATTAGGCCCAGCTGCCACGAGGGTAGGACAAAAGATGTTATGCAAGTTCTTATCACAAGCACATATGACTATATACGGAATACATGTCTATATATGACTGATGAATTGGAGCTATTGTGTATCTAGGTTGTGGCAGTTACATATTGAATATCATCTGAATATCGCTTACTACTCATACCTATGCTTTAATATTATTGTCTGTGCTCACGTTACTACTGCTGCTTTGTTTGCTACAAAACTGCCTCTATTGTTATTACTGTTGTTACTTTGTTACTATTGCTTTCATATTGTTGTGATACTAATAAATTGCTGCAATGAAGTGATTCTCATGTTTGGTAGAATTGACATATCAACTGTTAAGACTTATAAATATTCTTTGGTCCCCTTGTCTCGAATCAATAAATTTGGGTGAAATACTACCATCGAAGACTGTTGTGATGTCATCAGCACGCTCCACAAATGAGCCATCGGCAGCCCTCTCCATCCTAATGCAGCAGCACCTGGAGCAGTCGAGACGCCTCGCCATCACCATCCTCGAAGACGTGGCGGGATTTCTGACCGGCCTACTCATGCGACAACGGGGGGAGGACATGGGAGGAGGAGGTGGCGGCGCGCTTCGCAGCCCGATTCGCCTACGAAGGAACACCGCTGGGGCAACTGTTACGCAGAGTGGTTGCTACAAGCATATCGGATCCAATTATCTTGGCATGATCCCTCTTACCTTACAAGATATGAAGTGTTGATGCTATTAAGTAATTGGCCCAAGCAATTAGCATGTGTAAATTTATTTCCTTCAGCCGGTCACCTCCGACCTCAGGCTGATAAGAAAACGCGCCCGACTCTCTTGTCATATCAACATGAGAGATAATCACGAAGAAAAAAAAGTCAATTATTCTGAATCTCTCATCCCGAAAACTCCTCCTGTGAATCTCCACCCATTCGAATCCTTTCTCTGGATTTTTTTGGAAGAGTGAGGTGTTGCCGCGCAATTCAAAGGAAACTGAAAAGTTGAGGACGCATTGCAAAGAAGAAATGAGTAGCATTATATCTCCTCTGAAGAAGAAAGCGGATCCTCACACTTCAACTGCAGATGCTCTTGCGGAGTTTTCACTATAAAATGTATGCAAAACTGGAATGGATCTGAGCTTACATCTTATTTCAGTCCGGAGCATATACAAACATTGGAAGAAGATGCCAAGTGAAATACTGCTTTGGTCCTCAAATAGGACCAGTGTTGTTGGAAAAGAAGCTCATGACATGGCTGATGTTTAGTTTCCAATTGTTATGATTAAATTTTCCAGTGGTGCATATATCTGTTTATGATAGTGAATCGTAGCAGACTTACGTAATTTTTTAGGGGAAGCAACACACGTTTGCTCATAAATTAGAAGTTTTTCCATCTGAGGTAAGATGGTACTACTCGTAATTCATGTGTACTTTCTTAGTTGGATTATCCAACTTTTGTGCAAAATTCATGTACACTAGTAGCTGGCGCAGGCCATCGCGCACCTCCCGAATGTTATTGGGAAACACTTGTCAAGTGGCTCCACATGCGGCTAGTCGCACGATGGAACTGTTGTTGTAGTGCACTTTCCCAACCGTAGACTAAGCACCATTTAATATATGTTGACGAAGAGCCATCCTAATGTTCCTGATATACATGATAAATGTACAATGTGTATGAAAAATCAGTCATCAAACACAAATGTTAATCATTTATAAGAAAATTATTCCTGATGAAGAAAATGTACAATATGTATAAAAAAGTAGTTCTCAAACTAATGTATTTTTAAAATGGGAATCATGATAAATGTATAAAAACATATTGATGATGTATACAAAAATGTAGACATAAAAAAATTTATTTAAAAAAATGTTAGTTGTATATTTAAGAAACGTTTAACATGTGTAAAAATAATATTTCACATGTACAAGAAAAATGTACATAGAAAATCAAGAAAACAAATATAGAAAACACATAAACACAAATAATTATCAATGAAAAAGGTTTTGAAACTGCAGAAAAATGATGAAACCATGAAGAAAAACACGTAAACAGAAAGAAAGAAAAACTCAAAGGAAACCAAAGGAAAACGGTGACAAAGAAAGAGAAATGAAGAAAACAAGAAACAATGAAGACCAAAGAAAGAATCAACGAAAATCGAAGAATAAAGAAAAAGAGAAATTAAGAAGAAACCAATGATAACCAAGAAAAAACTACAAAATAAAAAGAAGAAAGACAAGAAAATTTAAAACTAGTGAAAACATTAGAAAAGGAACAACGCTAACGCCCACATGTGTGGTGGGAGCCAAACCCGCCCACACGCTCTATAACACACAGACTGCGCTAAGTCACCGCATGCATGCATGTGGGAATCTTTTTGGATTTTCAGTTTTTAAAATGTTTTATCTCTTAAATGAAAAATCCGATTGAAGATCCGTTTTCATCATTAAATCCCCCGCGACGAGATCTTCGAAACTAGATCTCATATCAATATATTTTGACGAATTTTTTTGGTTAAAAGTTGCCATGTCTATTCATGAATTGCTATGATGTTTACACTGAAGTTGCCATGAGATGTTTCAGCTATTTTCTTCTATATTTAAAAGTTAATTTTGACATATTATAAAACAGGGAACTAAGAAACTAGACTTGCCATGAACCATAAACTAAAATTGCCATGATACATGCACTTAAAATTGCCATGATTCATACAAAAAATAATTTTCATGTTCAAAGTACTGGAATTGCTATCATAAAAAAGCTAAAATTGCCATGCTCTACAAACTAAAATTGCCACATGGCAACTTTAGTTTAAGCACTATGGCAACTACAGTGTAAACATCATGGCAACTTTTCGGCAAAAAAAATTCGTCGAAACATATCAACATGGGGTCTAGTTTTGAAGATCTCGTCGAGACGAATTTAATGATGAAAACACATTTTTAATTTGATTTTTAATTAGGAGATAAAACATTTTTAAGCCGAAAACCAACAGATTCTTGCTAATGTCATCTGTTCATACGTGGCAAAATGAGTGGTGATAGAGGCGTGTGGCAATGTGCAAGATGCCACACGTGTGGGCGTTATTTTTTTCGTAGAAAAGAAAGGAAACCAATGAAAACAAAGAAAATAGGAGTTTATAAAGTAAAAAAAACCCGAAGGAAACTGGTAAAAAAACAAGAGGATTAAAAAACAAACCAAAAGAAAACGAAAAAAATACGGAGCACGGCGAACGTACAGCGAGCGAGTCCTACCCTAATGGACCGGCCCACTCGCGGAGGTGACGCGAGATATAGCTAGCCTCCTAGCACGTACGCTCTACAATCTGCCACCGTTTATCTTTTGGACTCCTTCCCCACCGGTTTTAGGAAGATTCTAGAACTTTCCACGAAACATTTTTTTTGTTTTTCCTTTGTCTTTTTTGTTCTTTCTTTTTCTCTTTTCCTTTTGCGTTATTTTCTACTCTTTATTTTTTTGTTTTCTTTTATCCTTCTTTTCATATATTTTCCCTTTCCTTTCTTAGTTTTTCCTTTCCATCTTTTTTTATTTCTTTCCTATTCTTTTTCTTTATCATGACGATCTTTCAGATTTGTGAACATAATTTCTCAAATCGTGAAAAATTAAGAAAATCATGCACATTTTTCAAACTCTTGAACATTTGTTGAAATCGTGAACATTTTTCACAAATTCGCAAACATTTTCGAAATTATGAATATTTTTTGATTGACAAACGTTTTTCACAAACTCGCAAATATCTTTGGAATGTGAAAATATTTTTTAAGCCAGTAAACTTTTTTTTGAATCGGAGACATTTTTCGAATCGAAGAACATTATTCAGAAATTGGGGGAACAATTTTTGTAATTCATGAACTTTTTTTTGTTTTGACAACATTGTGAAACGCATGAACAGTTTTTGAATGGTTGAACAATTTTTCGGACTGACGAACATTATTTGAATATTTTAAAAATGTTCGTGAAATGTTTTTGAATTTGTGAAGGTTTGTTCAATTTCATAGCATTTTTTGAATAAACTAAAAGTTTTGATAAAGTTTAAAACATTTTCTTAGTCCAGGAACATTTTTTCAATGCAATTTTTGAAAAATAATTCGGAACATTTTGAAATCCATAAATATTTAAACTAGAAAAAACAATAACAGAAAAGAAAAATGGAAAAGAAAAGAGCGCCCCGAACATTGGCGGTCCGAAAAGGGCGCGCAGCGGTAGTCAACTATGTCTCGCATTATGCCAGACGAACTTCCGCCTCGCTGAACGCCTCGCATTCGAGCAAGCGTATGAGCCGGCCCATTCTGCCGGACGCCTGTGATTCGTTTCTGTTTCTGTTTTTTATGTTTTTTTCCTTTTTCGATTTCTACTTTCATTTGCGCCTCCAAATACTCTCAAGATATATATGACAAAAATATACTCTACATAAAGTTTTTTCTAAAAATAGTTATGCATTTGAAAATGTTACAAATGTGTATAGAAAAATGTTGACGATGTATGGAAAAAATGATGAATTTTTTATAATGTGTATACAAATTTTAATCAAGTATTTGAAAAAAATGTTGAACATGTATTTAATAAATGTTAACCAAGCATATGGAAAATGTTAACTGTGTAGTCCCTCCATCCGGTGAAGGGTGTACGTTTGGCTTTAAAATTTGTCCACAAAAGAGTGTACTTCTATCCTCCCAGTGCACATGAAAGTAGAAAAAATGCTTCTCTGTCATCACACCGTAATCAAGACCAATAACATTCTACACTTAGCTCATTGGGGTTTTGGTAATAAAAAAGAAAGAGATGGTGGCTTGCATCTTCCCAATGCATTTTTTACTCCACTCCATTATTTGTCCTAAAATTTCTATATGTAGACCTTTCACCGGACGGCGGGAGTATGGAAGAAATGTTGACCATGTGTTCAAAAGATGATGAACAAGTATCTGAAAAATATGTTGAACAAGTATTTGAAAAAATGTAACTCAAGCATTTGAAAAATGTTAAATGTGTAAAAAAAATCTTGACCATGTGTTTTAAAAATGATGAATTTTTTTATAATGTATATTAATGTGAATGAAGCATTTGAAAAATGTTGAATGAGTATTTGGAAAATGTTTATCAAGCATTTGAAAAATGTTAAACGTGCATAGAAAAAAATATTGATCATGTGTTAAGAATATGTTAATCTTGTATTTTCAAATATTAATCATGAACGTGGAAATGTTTAAAAGTGTTGATATAAAAAATTTGACCATGTATTCAAAAAATGTTAATCTTGTATTTGAAAAATGTTAATCAAGCTAATGGAAAACCAGATTCATTCCCTATCATCTCCTAGGAGACCATCTCCTAGTAGTACTCAACCTACTAGAAGCAAAAGAGCCGATTTTTACGCTGGTTTTCTTGTTATTTTTTGTTTTTTCAATGTTTTTTTGTCTATTTCCCTATTTTTACTGGGGTTTTCTCTTTTCATTCCTTTTTCCTCATTTTTATTCTTTATTCATTTTCTTTTTCTTTTGTTTTTTGTTTGGTTTCTTATTTTTCTTTTGCTATTTCTTTGTTTCTTTCATTGTTTTTATCGGTTTATCTTTCACTTTCCTTCTTTTTTTTCTTTGGTTTTTTGTTTCTTTCTTTGTTTTTATCTTTGATTCTTTATTAATTTTCAGTGTTTTTACCAAAATATTTGCCTTTTTTTTCAGTCCTATTTTTCATTTGATTTTTTTCTTCGGTTTCTTTTGTTTCTCTCTTGGTTTCATTTATTTTGGTTTTTCCTTATTTCTTTTGATTTTCATTCTATTTTTTTTGTATATGTGAAGAATATTTTTTGAATGCATGTTTAACATTTTCGCAATACAAATTTAGTTTTGTTTAATACATGATTTTTTCTATACACATTTTAAACCTTTTTTAAATGCCTGATTATCATTTTTCGAACAAAAGGTTAACATTTTTTGAATACATGGTCAATATTTTTCCTATACAAAGTTTTAAACATTTCCAAGTACTAGATTAACATTTCTTCTATACACATTTAACATTTTTCAAATGGTTGATTAACATGTTTCAAATACAAGAGTAACATTTTTTAATAGACAATCAACATTTTTCCTAAACACACTTCTAAACATTCTCAAATGATTGATTAACATTTGACAAATACAATTTAAACCCTTTTAATACAAGACAAGATAAAATTTGTTTGATTAAATGCTCAACATTTCTTCTATACACAATTAATATTTTTCAAATGCTTGATTAAAATTTTAAAATAATTGTTGAACATGTTTTCAAATGATTGATTAACATTTTTAAAATACACGATAAACTTTTTCACACGCATTGTATATTTTTTGTACACATTTTTTGTACACATGTGAAACATTTTCCCTATACACATTCAACACTTTTGAAATGTTTGGATATCATTTTTTACGAATTCTTATGTTATGTGTTTTTTGCAATATATTTATTTACAATATTTAAAAGTATAAAAGGAAGTAAAAAATAGAAAAAAACAAAATCAAGAAACATGAAAAAAACACACACAGAAAACGAGGGTGTGGCCTCTCACGCGGCTGGGCCGGCCCATGTGGCGCGCCCCCGACGCGAGGCTTCCCTCTGTATCGCTATAAGCAAGACATAGGGGAGGTCCCCTCGCATCGCATCTAGCCGTCGTCGTTGTTACTACCACGGTCTGGACCGAGCGTTCACGTCGCTGTAGATGGGCTATGCATTGCACAGCCCATACGCGTCGCTACTTTTTGACGATCTTTGAGTCGATTCCTAACCTGAAACTCACCTAAAAAAGATTGCCCCCCCCCCCCTAAAAAACCCTAAAAAAGATTGTTTTCCCCTCTCGTAGGGTTTCGCTTCCTCACGGCGGCACTCTTGGCGATTGACGTTGAGATCTTTCCCCTCCCATTCAGTTACCCTACGGTAGGGTTGTGGCTTCTAGGTGCGAATCTCATGCCTGATCCCTGTCCCAATCGTATCAAAGGGATAAGGGTTTTAGGGCACCTCGCCCGGCGAACACAGATCTTCATCGGCCATGACCGTAATAGTGCAAAGCTATGCTTTATATAAATTTTGCTATTCTTTCCAGAGCACAGGGAAAGATACGAGGTGAATCAGTTTTCCTATTTTGTTGTTGCTGCTATATTCAGGTGTATGTGGGTTTAACATTGATCACTAATTTTTGAACCAGGAGCTTTCCCTCATTAGGAATATAAGCTGAAACTTTCTCATTGCCTTGATCCTTTGTTGGGAAGACCTACAAGATGACCAGGAACCATGAAGCTGACAGTTTGCGTTAACTGTGTAATGGAGCAGACTATGATTCGCCGGACATGCATCTTTAGCTATCATTGTGTAAACCTATATGGTGTTTCGGTCAACTGGATATTCTGTGTAATGGAGCAAACATGATTCGTAGGACATCATCTGCTTGCTATCACTTTGTAAACCAATTCGGTGCCTCGGTCACTGAACCTTAAATGTTTCCTCTTCATTTGTGAGAATTAATTAATCTGCTATTTTTGCTTGGTTTTGGTTTAATATTTTTGGAGGACATGTATGTTACTATAATTTGATTGATATTTTGCTATAATGAGATATGTTACTTGACTGACACTATTTTGGTAAGGCAAATGCCAAATAATTGGTCGGTATTAAATGTTGGTTGCCTAAACAAAATGTTGTAAATTTTTGGTCGGCAAAACAAACTCCCATCTGACCGTTGGTCGGGAAATGTCCATGGTAGCCCTAATTGATTGCTGGATGAAAAAAAACCCTATTTGATAGTCGGTCGGGAAAGGCCCATGGCAGCCAAAATGGACTGTCGGTCGGGAAAGGTCCATGGCAGGCCCAGCAGAATGTTGGTCGGGAAAGATACACTATAGCCGACAAGTAGTCGGTCGGGAAAGGGTTTTCCCGTCTGGACTTTCCCCAATAGACAATGTCGGCCGGCATTAGTCTTTCCCGACCGACTGTCTGTTGGCACAACTTGTATTCCCGACCAATTTGGCTTTTGGGGATGTAGTGCTGTGGTGTAGTGAATGCAGTGTCGTGGTGAAGTGCGGGTAAGTGAAGAAAAAGATGGACACATGCGAGGCTAGCACCGTGATGAACACTGCTGAGGTAGAGGAGATGCTGAAGAAGTTGGGGATCGCGGAGGATGACTTTGATGATGTGGTAGTAGAGGAAGAGGAGGAGCTCCCTGCTGAAGCAATCCAGTGGATGGCAATCGCGCGAGTGCACATAGAGAAAACTTATGCTCAATACTGGTTTTCAGAAACATGAGGGTGGCTTGGGACTTGGCGAAAGAGGTGAAGATCTGGCCAATCAGCAATAATATGTACATGCTGCGATTTGCTTGTTTAGGCGACTAGGAGGGAGTCATGGATGATGGGCCCTGGACTTACCGAGGAACACGGTGGTTTTGGCGTCATATGATGGATTTACTAAACCATCAGCCATAGCCTTGGACACAATTGAGATCTGGATCCAATTCATGACCTACCAGATAGCTACCACCCATTGCTCAAATCCCTTGCATCCAAGGTTGGCGAATTCATCTATGCGGAACCTAAGTACCACGATTTTGAGGGTAATGTCTCTAGAATCAAAGTAAAGATCAACGTGCACAAACCGCTGAAAAACGCAGCCACTCTTGTCAAGGGGAAGAAGAGATAAGTCTTCACAGTCTCATATGAGAAGCTAACAGATTCATTCAGGGTTTGTGGTTATTTGCGCCACATGTACAAGGAATGTCGGGATGGAGTGCATCCACCGTTAGCCCTAGTTTTCAAAAATCTGCGAGCTATCTGGTTCAAGGGAGCGGGGAGAGGACCTGGAGGAGGGAGAGGGTGAGGCCGTGGCCACGGTGGCAGGACCGGTCATGGACCAGGGCGCACCCAGGAGGAAGCTAGCGGGGAATCAGAGTATGAGGACCCTGATGCCTTCATGCACAAGGCCGAACTGAACAAAAAAACAAGCTTCAGAGCTCGCAACAACAGTTGATCCAGTGGCAGCTGAGTTAGCCATAATAGCTATGTCGGCCCAAGGCAAAACACCGACGCTACCTTTCCCTCAAATCCCATCGATCCCCTCGTCTCGGCAGGAACAAAACAGGTCAAGCACAAGTAATTGCAGCAGATAAGAACACGTTGCATAAGAATGGTGGCAACACAAAAAACCCAATGGCAAAATTGTTAGGCTCCCTAGAGGAGTGCCGCCATGTCCAATGTGTGTCTTCTGCTGGAATTGTTGTAGTGCGGGCAAAGCCACGACAGTCAGTGGGCTTTGTGATTTCACAAGGAAATTTTCCCCTACCCTCCTATACATAGTAGAAACCCAACAAGAGGCTCGAGGGTAGAATCTTTAGCAGGAACATTAGGGTATGATAATGGATATGCGATTAATAGCCAGGGAAGAAGTGGCGGTATTGGCATTTTCTGGAATAATGAAATAAAAATAGATATTCTTGGTTACTCCGTGTATCATGTTGAGTGCTCCATTCTTGAACCATGCCTTGATCCTTGGAGAGTTACAATAGTGTACGGTGAAGCTCAAACCCACTTGAGGCACCAAACATGGGATACTATTAAAAACATCAGTACTTCCAGCAATCTCCCATGGCTTTGCCTTGGTGATTTCAATGAAGTTCTACATCCGGATGAGCATGAAGGAGTTGGACAACATAGCAGTGTGCATATCCAAGCTTTTTCAAGACAAGGTTGATGTCTGCATGCTGCTAGATTTGGGTTACTCAGGCCATGATACGTCCATTTTGTATCATGCTTTTATATTGATATTTATTGCATTATAGGCTGTTATTACACATTATGTCACAATACTTATGCCCATTCTTTCTTATTTTACAAGGTTTACATGAAGAGGGAAAATGCCGGCAGCTGGAATTCTGGGCTGGAAAAGGAGACAATATTAGAGACCTATTCTGCACAACTCCAAAAGTCCTGAAACTCCACGGAAGTAATTTTTGGAATTAATAAAAAATACTGAGCGAAGAAACTACCAGAGGGGGGCCACCCACCATCCACGAGGGTGGGGGGCGCGCCCTACTCCCTGGACGCGCCCCTGCCTCGTGGGCCCCCTGGCAGGTCTCCGGTGTCCATCTTCTGCTATATGAAGTCTTTTACCCTGGAAAAAATCATAAGCAAGCTTTCGGGACGAAACACCGCCGCCACGAGGTCTGACCTCACCCGCCTCATTCCTCTCGATTCGTTCGTACCCATGTGGACATGGCGCACCCCGAAAAGATACGAATTACAGACGGTGCTACACTTGGGTGAACACTAACTACTTTGATATTTTGAAGTGAGAGATCACCCTTATAAAAAGCGACTACCGTGCAATCAAGAAGGGTGCATCAAGAGGGATAAACATCTCAGACAATTCAAAATAGCATGATATGGTATAGCCCCTTCTGACGGAGAAGTCTTTCATTTCTTCGTCTTCGGCATTCGCGTCGGTGTTCACCTTCGTGAAGATTGCCACCACCTTGTCGATGCACCAGATAATATTGCTATCGCCATAGCATATAAAATTAATGCATTACTTAAGGTTGACACGCAGGTCATGAAAGTGCAACCATATGGCTCCAGCCATCATGCCGAATCATGACACGCAGGTCATGTTAATTACATTATATAGTCATCTCATACATAATCAAATTGAATATGATACTTGCTATACCTCATCGCATGCAAACCATCCTGCAAAACCAAGTTAGACGCCTCTAATCGGTTTATGCAAAATTTTATTTTATGTGGCTTCTATGGTTTTGACTCAAACCGCAGCTACCAACGTTTATCATCAAGTATGATTATTCAAGTCGCTAGATTAACTTTCCAGGGTGTATGAAAACCGAGATAATAAAATCTCGAGCCCCATACTAAACTTCGTCATACGCATGACCCCCATGCAGATCATATCTGCATTGCCCTTTCATCTGTGAATTTCATCTTTCCTTTAACTACGATGGAACCCAAAGAACTGATAGCACTTCGGTGATCAATCAGGATCGCGGATTGCCAGAACTTTGTGAAATTCCACCATGCCGTTTCAGGATCAGAAATACGCAAATTCCAGGGAAGCAACAAGAACATCGGGTAACAGATTTCATGCTATGGTTAGGTTTACCTTAATACTTCTTTCGTAGTTGCGGATGCTTGCAATAGGAGTTAATCATAAGTGGGATGCTTGTCCAAGTAAGGACAGCGCCCAAGCACCGGTCCACCCACATATCAAAATTATCAAAGTACCGAACGCGAATCATATGAGCGTGATGAAAACTAGCTTGACGATAATTCCCATGTGTCCTCGGGAGCGTTCTCCTTCATATAAGAAATTGTCCAGGCTTGTCCTTTGCTACAAAAAGGATTGGGCCATCTTTCTGCACTTTATTTACACTTGTTACTTGTTACTCGTTACAAATTACCTTATCACAAAACTATCTGTTACCGATAGTTTCAGTGCTTGCAGAGAATACCTTACTGAAAACCGCTTGTCATTTCCTTCTGCTCCTCGTTGGGTTCGACACTCTTACTTATCGAAAGGACTATGATAGATCCCCTATACTTGTGGGTCATCAAGACTCTTTTCTGGCGCCGTTGCCGGGGAGTGAAGCGCCTTTGGTAAGGAAAAATTTATATAGTGTGCTGAAATTTACTGTCACTTGTTACTATGGAAAGTAATCCTTTGAGGGGCTTGTTCGGGGTATCTTCACCCCGACCAGTAGAGCCAAGAGTTGCTCCTCAACCTGCTGAACCTACTGAAAATGTTTACTTTGAAATTCCTTCGGGTATGATAGAGAAACTGCTAGCTAATCCTTTCATAGGAGATGGAACATTGCATCCCGATTTACACCTCATCTATGTGGATGAAGTTTGTGGATTATTTAAGCTTGCAGGTATGCCCGATGATGTTATCAAGAAGAAGGTCTTCCCTTTATCTTTGAAGGGAGAGGCATTGACATGGTATAGGCTATGTGATGATATGGGATCATGGAACTACAACCGATTGAAATTGGAATTTCATCAGAAGTTTTATCCTATGCATCTTGTTCATCGTGATCGTAATTATATATATAATTTTTGGCCTTGCGAAGGAGAAAGCATCGCTCAAGCTTGGGGGAGGCTTAAGTCAATGTTATATTCATGCCCCAATCATGAGCTCTCAAGAGAAATGATTATCCAAAACTTTTATGCTCGGCTTTCTCTCAATAATCGCTCCATGCTCGATACTTCTTGTACTGGTTCTTTTATGATGAAGACTATTGAATTCAAATGGGATTTATTGGAAAGAATTAAACGCAACTCTGAAGATTGGGACCTCGACGAAGGTAAAGAGTCAGGTATAACACCTAAGTTTGATTGTGTTAAATCTTTTATGGATACCGATGCTTTCCGTGAATTTAGCACTAAATATGGACTAGACTCTGAGATAGTAGCTTCTTTCTGTGAATCCTTTGCTACTCATGTTGATCTCCCTAAGGAGAAGTGGTTTAAATATAATCCTCCCATTGAAGTAAAAGTAGTTGCACCTATTAAAGTTGAAGAAAAGACTATCACTTATAATGATCCTATCGTTCCTACTGCTTATGTTGAGAAACCACATTTTCCTGTTAGAATAAAGGATCATGCTAAAGCTTCTACTATAGTCAACAAAAGTAATATTAGGACACCCAAACCCCCTGAGCAAATTAAAGTTGAACCTAGTATTGCTATGGTTAAAGATCTCTTGGCTGATAATATCGATGGGCATGTTATTTACTTCTGTGATGAAACTGCTAGAATTGCTAGACCCGATACTAAAAATAAAAATAGACCTGTTGTAGGCATGCCTGTTATTTCGGTTAAAATAGGAGATCATTGTTATCATGGCTTGTGTGATATGGGTGCGAGTGCAAGTGCAATACCTCATTCTTTATATCAAGAAATTACGTTAAGCTTGCCAATAGAGATACTATTTCACCAGTTGGGATTGTTAGAGACGTTGAAGTCTTGTGTGGGAAAGTTAAATATCCTGCTGATTTTCTTGTTCTTGCTTCCCCACAAGATAGCTTTTGTCCCATTATATTTGGTAGACCCTTCTTGAATACTGTTAATGCTAGGATAGACTGCAAAAAGGATGTTGTTACTATTGGTTTAGGGGATATGACTCATGAGTTTAATTTTGCTAAATTTCGTAGACAACCCCGTGATGAGTAATTGCCTAGTAAGGATGAAATTATTGGTCTTTCTTCTATTGCCATGCCTCCTAATGATCCTTTAGAACAATATTTGCTTGACCATGAAAATGATATGTTTATGAATGAAAGAAGGGAAATAGATGAAGTATTCTTTAAACAGGCACCCATTTTGAAGCACAACTTGCCTGTTGAAATACTAGGGGATCCTCCTCCACCCAAGGGTGATCCCGTGTTTGAGCTTAAACCATTACCTGATACTCTTAAATATGCTTATCTGGATGAAAATGAGATATATCCTGTTATTATTAGTGCTAACCTTTCAGAGCATGAAGAAAAGAAATTATTGAAAACTCTGAAGAAGCACCGTGCTGCTATTGGATATGCTCTTGATGATCTTAAGGGCATAGTCCCACTTTATGCCAGCACAAAATTAAATTGGAGAAAGACGCTAAACCGGTTGTTGATCACCAACGACGGTTGAATCCTAAGATGAAAGAAGTGGTAAGAAAAGAAATACTAAAGCTTCTGGAGGCAGGTATAATTTATCCCGTTGCTGATAGTCAGTGGGTAAGTCCTGTCCATTGTGTCCGTAAGAAGGGAGGTATTACTGTTGTTCCTAATGATAAAGATGAATTGATCCCACAAAGAATTGTTACAGGCTATAGGATGGTAATTGATTTCCGTAAACTAAATAAAGCCACTAAAAAGGATCATTACCCCTTACCTTTTATTGATCAAATGCTAGAAAGATTATCCAAACATACACATTTTTTCTTTCTAGATGGTTACTCTGGTTTCTCTCAAATACCTGTGTCAAAAGAGGATCAAGAAAAGACCACTTTTACTTGTCCTTTTGGTACCTTTGCTTATAGACGTATGCCTTTTGGTTTATACAATGCACCTGCTACCTTTCAAAGATGCATGATGGCTATATTCTCTGATTTTTGTGAGAAGATTGTTGAGGTTTTCATGGATGATTTCTCCGTATATGAAACTTCTTTTGATGATTGCTTGAGCAACCTTGATCGAGTTTTGCAGAGATGTGAAGAAACTAATCTTGTATTGAATTGGGAGAAGTGCCACTTTATGGTTAATGAAGGTATTGTCTTGGGGCATAAAATTTCTGAAAGAGGTATTGAAGTTGATAAGGCTAAAGTTGATGCTATTGAAAAGATGCCGTGTCCCAAGGACATCAAAGGTATAAGAAGTTTCCTTGGTCATGCCGGTTTTTATAGGAGGTTCATTAAGGACTTCTCAAAAATTTCTAGGCCTCTGACTAATCTCTTACAAAAAGATATCCCTTTTGTATTTGATGATGATTGTGTAGAAGCATTTGAAATACTTAAGAAAGCTTTGATTTCTGCCACCTGATTGGAATTTACGCATTGAAATTATGTGTGATGCTAGTGATTATGCTGTAGGTGCTGTTCTAGGGCAAAGAGTTGATAAGAAATTAAATGTTATTCAGTATGCTAGTAAAACTCTAGACAGTGCCCAGAGAAATTATGCTACTACTGAGAAAGAATTTTTAGCAGTTGTATTTGCTTGTGATAAGTTCAGGCCTTATATTGTTGATTCTAAAGTAACTGTTCACATTGATCATGCTGCTATTAAATATCTTATGGAAAAGAAAGATGCTAAACCTAGACTTATTAGATGGGTTCTCTTGCTACAAGAATTTGATTTGCATATTATTGACGGAAAGGGAGCTGAGAACCCCGTTGCAGATAACTTGTCTAGGTTAGAGAATGTTCTTGATGACCCACTACCTATTTATGATAGCTTTTCTGATGAACAATTAGCTGTCATAAATGCTTCTCGTACTGCTCCATGGTATGCTGATTATGCTAATTACATTGTTGCTAAATTTATACCACCTAGTTTCACATACCAGCAAAAGAAAAAGTTTTTCTGTGAGTCTTCTGGGATGACCCACATCTTTATAAAGAAGGAGTAGATGGTGTTATTAGACGTTGTGTACCTGAGCATGAACAGGAAAAGATCCTACGCAAGTGTCACTCCGAGGCATATGGAGGACACCACGCTGGAGATAGAACTGCACATAAGGTATTGCAATCCGGTTTTTATTGGCCTACACTCTTCAAGGATGCTCGTAAGTTTGTCTTATCTTGTGATGAATGTCAAAGAATTGGTAATATTAGTAGACGTCAAGAAATGCCTATGAATTATTCACTTGTTATTGAACCATTTGATGTGTGGGGCTTTGATTATATGGGACCGTTTCCTTCCTCTAATGGGTATACACATATTTTAGTTGCTGTTGATTACGTTACTAAGTGGGTAGAAGCTATTCCAACTAGTAGTGCTGATCACAACACCTATATTAAGATGCTTAAAGAAGTTATTTTTCCGAGGTTTGGAGTCCCTAGATATCTAATGACTGATGGTGGTTCACATTTTATTCATGGTGCCTTTCGTAAAATGCTTGCTAAGTATGATGTTAATCATAGAATTGCATCTCCATACCACCCATAGTCTAGTGGTCAAGTAGAATTGAGCAATAGAGAGCTTAAATTACTTTTGCAAAAGACTGTTAATAGATCTAGAAAGAATTGGTCCAAGAAACTTGATGATGCATTGTAGGCCTATAGAACTGCATATAAAAATCCTATGGGTATGTCTCCGTACAAAATGGTTTATGGAAAAGCATGTCACTTACCTCTCGAACTAGAACATAAGGCATATTGGGCCATTAAAGAGCTCAACTATGATTTCAAACTTGCCGGTGAGGAGAGGCTATTTGACATTAGCTCACTTGATGAATGGAGAACCCAAGCCTATGAGAATGCCAAACTGTTTAAGGAAAAGGTTAAAAGATGGCATGACAAAAGGATACAAAAACGTGAGTTTAATGCAGGTGATTATGTGTTGCTATTCAACTCTCGTTTAAGATTTTTTGCAAAAAAACTTCTCTCTAAATGGGAAGGTCCTTACGTTATCGAGGAGGTCCATCGTTCCGGTGCCATAAAAATCAATAACTTCAAAGGCACAAATCCGAAGGTGGTAAACGGTCAAAGAATCAAACATTATATCTCAGGTAATCCCATAAATGTTGAAACTAATGTTATCGAAACCGTAACCCCGGAGGAATACATAAGGGACACTTTCCAGAATGTTTCAGACTCCGAAAAGGAATAGGTATGTGGTATGGTAAGTAAACCGACTCCAAAACAGTTCTAATGGCATTTTTTCTCCGTTTTGGAATATCTAAGAAAATAGGAAAATAAGAAGTAGTCCGGGAAGGACACGAGGCTTCCACGAGGGTGGAGGGCGCGCCCTACCCCCTAGGCGCGCCCCCCTGCGTTGTGGGCACCTCGTGCGCTCTCCGGACTCCGTTTTCTTGCATGATACTTCTTTTGGTCGGTAAAAATTCATTATATAATCTCCCGAAGGTTTTGACTCTCGTATCATGCAAATATCCTCTGTTTTTGTTTCGAGCTGTTTCTGCAGCAGATTTGGAGCAAGCTGTCATCTCAGGATTCTGACGGAGAGAGCTATGTCTCACACCTCATTGCTGACCCAAAGACCTATGGGGATCTATCTCCTTGTGGTCGAACTACGGATGAGGAGGAGGATGCTCATTTGATGAGGATCAATGATTCAAGTTCGGAGGAGGAGGATGTCCCTCTACCTCAACCTGGGGATATGCACGTGAAGTTTAAGAAGTCTAGTCTCCCTAAGAGGGCTAAACTGTCTAACAACCGATCTATTCCTTCTCATTTTCGGCAGAAAAGCAAAGGAGATTTATGTGACAAGATCTTGAAGCTAGAGTCGGAGATCGATGATTTAAAGGAGGAAATTGCTCTTCTCAATTACAACATGAAGAAGCTAAAAGCACAATTTACATCATCAGCAACACCATCTTCTCCACCCCTGAAGAAGGAGACATAATCACATGGGTATGGGCACTCCCCTTGGCAACTGCCAAGCTTGGGGGAGGTGCCCCGGTATCGTATTGTGACGCCCCCGATTTGACCGTACACTAATCATGCACGCAAATGTGTACGATCAAGATCAGGGACTCACGGGAAGATATCACAACACAACTCTAAAACATAAATAAGTCATACAAGCATCATAATACAAGCCAGGGGCCTCGAGGGCTCGAATACAAGTGCTCGATCACAGACGAGTCAGCGGAAGCAACAATATCTGAGTACAGACATAAGTTAAACAAGTTTGCCTTAAGAAGGCTAGCACAAACTGGGATACAGATCGAACGAGGCGCCGGCCTCCTGCCTGGGATCCTCCTAACTACTCCTGGTCGTCGTCAGCGGCCTGCACGTAGTAGTAGGCACCTCCAGTGTCGTAGGAGTCGTCGTCGACGGTGGCGTCTGGCTCCTGGGTTCCAGCATCTGGTTCCGACAACCAGGTAGAAAGGAAGGGGGGAAAAAGAGGGAGAAAGGCAACCGTGAGTACTCATCCAAAGTACTCGCAAGCAAGGAGCTACACTACATATGCAAGGGTATATGTGTAAAGGACCATATCGGTGGACTGAACTGCAGAATGCCAGAATAAGGGGGGGATAACTAGTACTGTCGAAGACTACGCTTCTGGCCACCTCCATCTTGCAGCATGTAGAAGAGAGTAGATGGTAAGTTCACCAAGTAGCATCGTATAGCATAATCCTACCCGGCGATCCCCTCCTCGTCGCCCTGTTAGAGAGCGATCACCGGGTTGTATCTGGCACTTGGAAGGGTGTGTTTTATTAAGTATCTAGTTCTAGTTGTCATAAGGTCAAGGTACAACTCCGGGTCGTCCTTTTACCGAGGGACACGGCTATTCGAATAGATAAACTTCCCTGCAGGGGTGCACCACATAACCCAACACGCTCGATCCCATTTGGCCGGACACACTTTTCTGGGTCATGCCCGGCCTCGTAAGATCAACACGTCGCAGCCCCACCTAAGCACAACAGAGAGGTCAGCACGCCGGTCTAACTCCTATGCGCGCAGGGGTCTGGGCCCATCGCCCATTGCACACCTGCACGTTGCGTACGCGGCCGGAAGCAGACCTAGCCTAGTGGCGTTCCAGTCCAATCCGGCGCGCGCCACTCAGTCGCTGACGTCACGAAGGCTTCGGCTGATACCACGACGCCGGGATACCCATAACTACTCCCGCGTAGATGGTTAGTGCGTATAGACCAAATGGCCAGACTCAGATCAAATACCAAGAACTCGTTAAGCGTGTTATTTTGAAGTAACCGCGGACGCCGTCCAGGGCTAGGCCCACCTCTCACCTAGGCGGTCTCAACCTGCCCTGTCGCTCCGCCACAAAGTAACAGTCGGGGGCCGTCAGGAACCCAGGCCCACCTCTACCGGGGTGGAGCCACCCGTCCTTTCAGCCCCCTCATCAGAATCACTTGCGGGTACTCAACGAGCCGACCCGACTTTAGTCACCACATGTGTCATGTATATAAAGTATATAGTATATACCTGTGATCACCTCCCGAAGTGATCACGGCCCAGTAGTATAGCATGGCAGACGGACAAGAGTGTAGGGCCACTGATGGAACACTAGCATCCTATACTAAGCAGTAGGATAGCAGGTAAGGGTAACAACTGTAGCAACAATGATAGGCTATGCATCAGAATAGGATTAACCGAAAGCAGTAACATGCTACACTACTCTAATGCAAGCAGTATAGAGAAGAATAGGCGATATCTG
>NC_057805.1:4503095-4509487 GCF_018294505.1 Triticum aestivum
AGGGGTCGTCAACTCCGTAGTCGAACTGGGGGTCGTCAGTAGTCTCGGGGTCTACCGAAAAGAAGTAACGGAGGGGGAACACAATAAATAACAGAGCAATCAAAGCAACACAAAGCGTAACATGACAATACACGGTGCTAGGTGTGCCCTAACGCGGTAATAGGTGATACCGACGAAGGGGGGAAACATCCGGGAAGGTATTCCCGGTGTTTCGCGTTTTCGGACAGAGGTACCGGAGGTGGGGAAGTTGCGAGTTCGATAGGTTAGGGAGGTGTGGCGGACGAACGGGCTGCGTATCCAGATTCGTCTCGTCGTTCTGAGCAACTTTCATGTAGAAAACATTTTCATCCGAGTTACGGTTTAAAAGATATGAATTTTCAAAGATTATTTGAATTTCTGGAATTATTTGAATTTAGCAAAAATGAATTATGACGTCAGCATGACGTAACGCTGATGTCAGCAGGTCAACAGGTCGGCTGACCAGTCAAACCAGACAGGTGGGTCCAGTGGGACCCACATGTCATTGACAGGGCACTAACAGAGTTTTATAACTAACTTAAACAAGGTTATTAGCAGGTAGGCCCCACCTGTCAGTGCCTATTTAGATTAATTAATTAGTTTTATTTATAAAAACATTTTATTTAGTTTACTTACACGGCGGGGCCCGCATGACAGTGACACTGGGCTGCCCAGTCAGCAGTTGACTGGGGTCAACCCAGTCAACTGGGCCACCAGGACCCACTAGCAGCGACCCAGGGGGCCCACTTAGCCACGTCGGCGGACGGCGCCGGAACAGCTCCGGCGAGCCAAAACGCGGCGCGCGGCGGGCTCGGCTCGGGTTTAGCGCACAGGGGGTCCCAGGGGCCGCGGTTGCTTGCGTTCGACGCGGCTCGACGCCGCGCGTCGAACGGTGGCGGTGCGGGGTGCTGGGGAGGTCGGAGCGGAGCGCCAGGAGCTCGCCGGCGGCGGGGTGGTTCGGGCGTGCGGCAGAGGCCGGGCTACGGTGCGAACTGGGGCAAACCGAAGAGCGGGGCGAGGCCTACACGATGCGGCCAAGGCAACGGAGGCATGAACGGGACCAAAAGGTCGCCGTGGCCACGCCGGCGACAAGGCCAGGCGGCGGAGGGTGCGGCCTAACGCGGCGCGGTGGCTACGGCAAGCTAGTGAGCTAATGGAGAGGGGGAGGAGGAGCAAGAGCTCACAGCGGGGCGTAGCCGTTTAGAGCGGGCGCGGGGAAGGCGTGGTGCAGTCGGAACCGACGGCGAACGGCGGCGGGGATCCGACGAGGAAGAAGATGGCGCGGGGTCGATGCAGGGTTCCCGGGGCTCGGGCCCGTGGTCGAGGAGGACGGGCTCAACGCGGCGGAGCTCGTGGACACGTCGGGGAGGAGAACGGGGCTCGGTGGCCGCGGCTATGGCGCAGCCATGGCGACGGCGGCGCTCGGTTGCGGTGGGGAACGAGGTGGAGCTGAGGGGGGAAAGGCGCAGGGGCCGAGAGGGAGAGTGGGTGAGTGGAGGGGAGGGCTCGAGGTTCGAGGGGATGTCGCCCTTATCCCCTCTCCGACGGGGACGGCGACAGGGTTCGGTGGCGACCGGCGAGTGCGGTCGCTGGGTCGGGGGAACAGGGAGGAGGGAGGCGACCGGGGGAAAGGTGGGCTGCTGGGTTGGGCCGCCCAGATGAGCCGGCCAGCTGGGCCATCTGGCCCAGTGAGAGGGGGGGTTAGGTCCAGGAAGGGGTTTGCTCTTGTTTTGTTTGTTTGTTTCTTTTTATTTTATTTTCTTTTATCTCTTTTCTGTTTTATTTCATTTTAATGCATTTAGGCATTTTCTAAAAATATGTTTTCTCCACAATAATTATCAGTGCAATATTTGGCACCCACCGAACATTTTTGTTTAAATTTTTGAAAACTTTTATTATTGACATTAATTTGAATTTAAATTTTGAAACGGTTTCGAATCATCGCGAGGTTAACAACAGTAACCGTGGTGACGTGGCATCATTAGCGTGGGATTACTGTAGCTTAATTATCCGGGCGTCACACGTATCACCATCACACTCCTATCTTTACCTTTTTCTTAGTTCGATCCTTTTTGGTAATATGTTGATCTAGTAGAATAAAGTTTTAGTATGATCTAGCTTTGAGTTTTGCTTTATGATCCTTCTATGTAATCGAGTCCGTGAGCTATATAATAAAGATTAGTGTTGAGTCAAGGGCTTGATTATCTTGCTATGACCTGGAGGGAATAAAAGAAATAGAAAGAATAAAAAGAAATAAAGAGATCATATTGGTCTTATGGAGAGTAATGACTTCACATATAAAGAGTATGATGATTAAAAGTTGTTGAGAGTTGACAAACATAGTTTTGGTCATCGTTGCAATTAATAGGAAGTAATAAAGAAAGAGAGGTTCTCACATATAAATATACTATCTTGGACATCTTTTATGATTGTGAGCACTCATTAAAATATGACATGCTAAAGAGTTGATGTTGGACAAGGAAGACAACGTAATGGGTTATGTTTTCTTATATCTGAAATAAAGTATATTGTCATGGATCATCCAACATGTTGAGCTTGCCTTTCTCCCTCATGCTAGCCAATTCTTTGCACCAAGTAGAGATACTACTTGTGCTTCCAAATATCCTTAAACCCAGTCTTGCCATGAGAGTCCACCATATCTACCTATGGATTGAGTAAGATCCTTCAAGTAAGTTGTCATTGTTGCATGCAATAAAAATTGCTCTCTAAATATGTATGATCTATTAGTGTGGAGAAAATAAGCTTTATACGATCTTGTGATGTGGAAGAAATAAAAGCGACGGACTGCATAATAAAGGTCCATATCACAAGTGGCAATATAAAGTGACGTTCTTTCGCATTAAGATTTTGTGCATCCAACCATAAAAGCACATGACAACCTCTGCTTCCCTCTGCGAAGGGCCTATCTTTTACTTTTATCTTCTACCCTTATGCAAGAGTCAAGGTGATGTTCACCTTTCCCTTTTACATTTTATCCTTTGGCAAGCACATTGTGTTGGAAAGATCCTGATATATATATCCAATTGGATGTAAGTTAGCATGAGCTATTATTGTCGACATTACCCTTGAGGCAAAAGGTTGGGAGGCGAAACTATAAGCCCCTATCTTTCTCTATGTCCGATTAAAACTCCATACCCATAAGTATTGCGTGAGTGTTAGCAATTGTGAAAGACTAAATGATAGTTGAGTATGTGGACTTGCTGAAAAGCTCTTACATAGACTCTTTCCGATGTTATGATAAATTGCAATTGCTTCAATGACTAAGATTATAGTTTGCCAGTTTTCAATGAAGTTTCTGATTTATACTTGACATTGTGAATAGATTGTTACTTTATCATAAGAAACCGTATGGCAATATTTATATATGTTGCTGTTATAAGAATGATCATGATCCCTCATGTCCGTATTTTATTTTATCGACACCTCTATCTCTAAACATGTGGTCATATTTTTCGTTATCGGCTTCCGCTTGAGGACAAGCAAGGTCTAAGCTTGGGGGAGTTGATACGTCCATTTTGCATCATGCTTTTATATCGATATTTATTGCATTATGGGCTGTTATTACACATTATGTCACAATACTTATGCCTATTCTCTCTCATTTTACAAGGTTTACATGAAGAGGGAAAATGCCGGCAGCTGGAATTCTGGGCTGGAAAAGGAGCAAATATTAGAGACCTATTCTGCACAACTCCAAAAGTCCTGAAACTCCACGGAAGTCATTTTTGGAATTAATAAAAAATACTGAGTGAAGAAACTACCAGAGGGGGGCCACCCACCATCCACGAGGGTGGGGGGCGCGCCCTACCCCCCTGGGCGAGCCCCCCTGCCTCGTGGGCCCCCTGGCAGGTCTCCGGCGTCCATCTTCTGCTATATGAAGTCTTTTACCCTGGAAAAATCATAAGCAAGCTTTCGGGACGAAACACCGCCGCCACGAGGCGGAACCTTGGCGGAACCAATCTAGAGCTCCGGCAGAGCTGTTCTACCGGGGAAACTTCCCTCCGGGAGGGGGAGATCATCACCATCGTCATCACCAACGATCCTCTCATTGGGAGGGGGTCAATCTTCATCAACATCTTCACCAGCACCATCTCCTCTCAAACCCTAGTTCATCTCTTGTATCCAATCTTTGTATCAAAACCTCAGATTGATACCTATAGGTTGCTAGTAGTGTTGATTACTCCTTGTAGTTGATGCTAGTTGGTTTACTTGGTCGAAGATCATATGTTCAGATCCATTATGCATATTAATACTCCTCTGATTATGAACATGAATATGCTTTGTGAGTAGTTACGTTTGTTCCTGAGGACATGGGAGAAGTCTTGCTATAAGTAGTCATGTGAATTTGGTATTCGTTCGATATTTTGGTGAGATGTATGTTGTCTCTCCTCTAGTGGTGTCATGTGAACGTCGACTACATGACACTTCACCATTGTTTGGGCCTAGAGGAAGGCATTGGGAAGTAATAAGTAGATGATGGGTTGCTAGAGTGACAGAAGCTTAAACCCTAGTTTATGCGTTGCTTCGTAAGGGGCTGATTTGGATCCATATGTTTCATGCTATGGTTAGGTTTACCTTAATACTTCTTTTGTAGTTGCGGATGCTTGCAATAGGAGTTAATCATAAGTGGGATGCTTGTCCAAGTAAGGACAGCCTCCCAAGCACCGGTCCACCCACATATCAAATTATCAAAGTACCGAACGGGAACCATATGAGCGAGATGAAAACTAGCTTGACGATAATTCCCATGTGTCCTCGGGAGCGTTTTCCTTCATATAAGAAATTGTCCAGGCTTGTCCTTTGCTACAAAAAGGGTTGGGCCATCTTGCTGCACTTTATATACACTTGTTACTTGTTACCCGTTACGAATTACCTTATCACAAAACTATCTGTTACCGATAATTTCAGTGCATGCAGAGAATACCTTACTGAAAACCGCTTGTTATTTCCTTCTGCTCCTCGTTGGGTTCGACACTCTTACTTATCAAAAGGACTACGATAGATCCCCTATACTTGTGGGTCATCAGGCCAGACCTTTGAGATGAAGGTTACAGGTGGTACTTTCACAATAGTGCGCCTAGACCGAGTGCTGGTTTCTGTGGACTGGCAGCGAAGGTTTCACTTGCTGATTAAACTCACCTGACAGTCGTGACTTCAGATCATGACGCGATATTGGTGGACTTTGCATCGGTAGCAACAACATAACACTATTGGTAATATGCCCTAGAGGCAAAAATATTGTATTATTATAATTTCATTTTCATAATTAAGAGTTTATATTTCACGCTATAACTGCTATGATCCTGGAATAGGCAATTCAGTGGAAAACTCATATGCACGTGTGGAATGATAAACGGTAAAGAATAGGTTTCTAATCTTGCCTCTAAGACTGCCTCAAGTGTTGTTGGTGATCATGTTTTCTAGATCTTAGGATATCACTAAGTGTAATGATAGCCCTAAAACAACATTCAGAGTATGACGTTAGAAGAACGATCATATTCAATCGACCCAAATTTGTGTGTAACGAATTGAGTTTATATTGTCTGTAATCAATTGGAACAACACAGAGTGTTAACGTGTGATTTTTCTCCTTAGACCATGAGAGTATCTTAATCACTTCTTACCGTACGGTGGACTTTGGGGTTGCTCAAACGTCACCTGTAACATGGTGATCATAATGACAACTTACAGGCTCATCAGAAAGTTTGACAAGGGACTAGATAGCCCGAGAGTGGGATTGGCTCCTATGATGATGGAGAGATATTCTTAGGGCCCTCTCGGTGTGATGGTAACAATCATCGTCTGGCCAGACACATGTGACTACGTCAGGGGGATGCCGGAACACGACAACGAGAAAGAAGAACAAAACCAGTAACGAGGATAACGGTATCGTGAGCATGTGATGACTCAGGAGGACACCGATGTATCCTGGGTTTTGTGAAATATTACGAAGGAAAGGGAACATCACATGATAACCAAATATTCACTTGAATATCATTCGTGTGCTCATAGGGATCGATATGGACGTCCACGATTTCGCTATCGGTCATTGAGCGAAGGGGTTTCGTTCATGTCTATGAGTTACCGAACCTACGGGGTCACAAGCTTAAGGCAATCACGATCTGCTGAGTGTTAATAGCACGGGAATGATGAGAATATATTTGTGGAATTGTTTCATAAATATCCGTAAGCGTTTCGGGGTCACCGAAAGGGTTTCGAAGAGTATCGGCTAATATCAGGTATTACCGATAAATAATATATAGGTGTAAAATGTTTCCGGGGCTGTTAAATGATATATAAAAGGGTCTAATATTTATTGGAAGGCTTTTATAATAAATTTAATACCAACGGTC
>NC_057805.1:4509905-4521125 GCF_018294505.1 Triticum aestivum
CTCCTCCCAAGGCTAGCGCCCCAAGGAGAGACTTTCCCTCCTTGGCTGCCCTCTCCCTCTCCTCCAACCTATATATACTAGGGGTTTTTGCTCTATGGACATATACAAGTTTGGAGCCTCCTCTAGTTCCCTTTAGTTCTAGTTCTAGTTGATCCTAGTTGATCTAATTAGATCTAGACCTAGATCCTCTAATCCTCATAACTAGAATCCCAGTGTGGTTCTAATCTCCTTCCTTTAATTCTCTGGCGATGATTAGTTTTGGATGGCGAAGCGCTGCTAGGTCATGAAGGCTGCATGCTTGCAACCAAGTAGAGAGACTGTGCTTTCGGTCTTTAATTCGAGGGACTGTTCGTCGGCGGTTTGCGGGATCGTTCCTCGACGGTTCAAGGGACTCCAAGTATGATCTAAACTGACACGTTCTTCTTCTGCCGCAACTCGGTGACGGTAACTATCATGATCTCAACCCGTAATGCATCTTCATATTGATCTTGGGTGTGCGTAGGGGCATTTTTTTTTGTTTTCTACTACGTTTCCCAACAAACACAAGGGCCAAGACCTTTCGTTACGAGGTTATGAGGGAAGGACATGAGCAATGGGGTGATATGATTAACACGACATTGCTGCATCGGGTACCACCTTCAGAACAGATGAGTTGAGTACGAAGTTGGCAGCCCTCTCTTGCGCTGGAACAATGATACATTTGGCAGTGTATGCAAGGAGATCAAAACAAAGCGAGAATCAGAAAAGCTTTGGTGTGATCCAAACATGACGGTTCCCCACTCACGCCGAGCTAAAAATCAATGAAAAATTAGCAGAGATGTACCATCGTGAGGAGGTGATGTGGCGACAACGAGCAAGAGCTGAGTGGTTGGCCTCGAGAGACAAAAACTTGAAGTTTTTCCATCTTCAGGCTAGCATCTCAAGGAAGAAAAATATGACCAAAGCTTTGCAGAATTCTCTCTGTGTAATGGCGGAGGATCCGAGGAGTTGAAAAACATGGTCTATGAATCCTACAAATCTCTGTATACGTC
This sequence comes from Triticum aestivum, assembly GCF_018294505.1. NCBI lineage: Eukaryota > Viridiplantae > Streptophyta > Magnoliopsida > Poales > Poaceae > Triticum > Triticum aestivum. Next base: position 4,510,937 of record NC_057805.1, read on the forward strand.
TGAGGGTGTAAGTTATATGGATGCAATACTAAAAAGTGTCCCAAGCAAGGTCACAACTGAGATGAATGATATGCTAGTTTCCCCTTACACACTCGAGGAAGTCAAAAATGCCACTGCGACACCCTGGTTTTTGGCCTGTTGGCCTAAAGTCCCGCGTATGCCACTGCATGCAGTGACCATGCGGGATGCAGTTGTTCGACATGCAATGCGCGCGTGGACGCCGGGACCCTCGGCTGCCTCCCAAACGCCACCCTTGCGACACTACAGCTTGCCCGCGCCGCCTCACTTGCTCTCCTTCTTCCACCTGGCCAGCTCCAAGTCCTTTCCGATGTCAGCAAGCGGCTCGCCGGACGCGGACACGGCGTGCCCGTGCGGGAACATTGTGCGTTAGTGCATCGCCTAACCCACATCGTGCGTCGCAGCTTTGCCCGCGTGCATCTACAGCTTCCCCGTGCCCCTCTAGTGACTTCACCACCCGTTCCCGAGCCACATGCCTCGCCAGAGCTCCGGTAGCTTCCTCACGGTGGTGCCCGGTGCTCGGCATCTCCCTCTCTTATAAATAGACCCCTCTCGAGCTGCTCAAACCATCCACCACTTCTCCACTGGCCACAAATCGACCACCGATGAGCGAGGCAAGGCCAGGAGGGCCTCCTGCCTCCGATCATCTCCGGAGTTGCCCACGGACCCCCCTCGACCATTCTCTCGCTCCTGCCCTCCTCTGCTTCCACGACTTCTTCAGGCGAGCTCGTGTTGATCTCCAGAGCACGACGGTGCAGTTGATCAGTTGGAACAACATCGGGAACACCGACTCCGACGAGCTCCACCGTCCATCTTCTTTGGAGAGGAAGCCAACCTCGCCGTTCGTCCACCTCCGACCAAGCCACGGGGACGTGCGTGCTCCCCATGTTACTCTGAACCCATCACGACCATCGCCGACAGCCGCCATGGTCTCCTCACTGGAGGATCATCGGCAATAGAGCCGCCCACCACTGTTCCCTCTCTCTCTCTCTCTCTCTCTCTCTCTCCCTCTCTCCCCTAAAACTAACACGGGGACCCTACTCGTAAGCTTCTCTCTTCCCCTCTGAATCATTTTCTAGTGGAGGCGCCCTAGCAAAATACGCCTTCTACGTGGCCCTCCCTGGAATTTCTGTTAATTCAATTTAAAATTAGATTTTGACCCAAACTTTGACTAGCTATGATTTCTAAACCAAAAGTCCAAATGAGTTGAAACTTTTTGCTATAGTTTTGTCATGAGCTGAACTTTCTGTTGGTGCAATTTGAGATTATCCCTTGCTGTCTAGAATTTATGGTATTAGAAAAGGATTTATGTGACATTTTCTTTTTGTTAGTAAATTTATTTTTAGAAGAAACTAATTGTGTGGGAGAAGACCAGGAGTATCGTGACACTCCTCTGAACTAAGGCAAGCCACAACATTCATTTGCAAGATGGCATTAATGGCAATGGTTCCAATTGAATATTGATTACTTATATACCTTATGATTTTTTTGAGCAAAAGCCTTATGAATTTAAATTATTACCTGCATGCTACTTGTTGCATTATGCTCAGTTCCATGTCATATGTATGTTGTAGACAGTAGAGTAAATGTTATATGGTTAAGTTAGGATTCATCCACCATTTAGCTCGCTATCATGCACCCTATTGCATTCTATGGCTCGAATCATTTTCATTCAAGTTAAACTTGACTATAATCAAACTTGAACAAAACTGTTAATCGAGTCATAGTGCCACCGAATCGAGCTCACTAGTGCAACCACACTTTCCTGGATGAGGATGCTCTAATTCGCTCTATTGTCATGCCTCTCACTGGTGCCTCCAACGAGGGAATGTTATGTGCACGTGCTACCCTACCCCGGTAGGTGTTAATAACCTTGTGAGCCCAAGTTTTATGGTACCGAGGTCCCCGTTTGGGACGATGAAGTTTATTTTGGCCACGACGGTGGCGGATTCACGAGTTGACATAGGAGTGACCCATGGCATAGCCCAGACGGGAGTTTTTCAGAGTGGCCGGGAGAGTGTATACAATAGATTGGTTTTGTTGGAACGTCGTTAGTCCACCCGAATGGGAGCATGAGGCCATGAGTTCCATAGTGTGGGTACACTTACTAACCTCTGCAGAGTGTATAATCTATCGATAGCCGCGTCCTCGGTTATGGACACAGTTTGTAGTAGGTCACACTATGAGTCAACATAAATAATTAACTTGCACACTTATGAATCTCGAGCTTGCTGGGATTTTCTCCTACATGGGTACAAATAGTTATGGGCATGGTCCAGACAGTATCTTTCTCGGTTCTTTTTAATGGTGAGAGACTTGATCAATTCACACCCAGCATAGGTATCCAACAGGGAGATCCAATATCCCCATATCTTTTCTTAATTGCAGTAGAGGGCCTTTAATGGCCCTGAAATCCAGTTCTTTGTCATCACGCTTAAGTGGAACCAACAGCTTCAGCTATGAACCATCTTCTTTTCACAGATGACAGCCTGTTACTTTTTAAGTCAAGTCATGATGGGGCAGTTGAAGTATCAAACCTACTGGAGAATTATTGGTTGGCATCCAGACAAAGAATAAATCATGACAAGTCCTTTATATTTTGCAGTAGAGGATGCCCTCAGGCTCTCGGGGAAGATGTCAAGAATACTTTGAACGTCTAAAATGAGTCGCTCAATGACCGGAAATTGGGTATGCCAACTGATGTGGGGTAGTCCAAGACCAAGACCTTCAAATACTTACCTGGCAGAGTTTGAGAAAAGCCGAGAGAATGGATGGAAAAGCTCCTGCCAACTGCAGGTAAAGAGGTTTTGATAAAGTTTGTGGCACATGCAATTCCGGTATATTCCATGGCCTGCTTCCATTTCCCGCGAGGACGTTGCACGAGTGTCACCTCTTTAATCCGACAATTTTGGTAGAGAAGTAAACAGGGGAGAAGGAAGTCATGCTGGGTCTCATGGGATGTTATGATGAGACCGAGTATTTGGGATGCCTCGGTTTCCGTGACCTTGAGATCTTTAATCTAGCCTACTTGCCAGGCAAGCCTGGCGCTTGCTAGATCATCCCAGTTCTGTGAGTTCATTAATCTTAAAAGTTTTCTACTATCCAAATAACTCTCTTTCTGATGCAACGTTGGGACCACATCCATCACAGATATGGCGGGCTATTTTGCATGAGAAAGACGCAATGACTCAAGGTTTGATAAGTAGAATAGGAGACGGAGAATACCCTGATATTTGGAATGACAACTGGATAACTAGAGAGCATATAAAGAGGCCAAGAACTTCACAAATACCGCGGCCGCCGACAAGGGCCGCTAAACACATTGATCACACTGTGTCGTCAAGGGACGCGTAGCTTATTCAATCGATACTTATTCCCATTGATGCTGAGATTATATTGAAGATCCCTCTTTCCATGAGACATATATCTGATTTTTGGGCTTGGAGTGAGGATAGAAGGGGTATGTTCACTGTGCATTCCGCTTACAACATGATACAGTGTACCAAGATCATCATAGGATCATGGCTGTATGAGCATGGCGGCCGATCAAACTCAGAGGCTGATTGTCAAGGATGGAAAGACTTATGGCATATAAAAGTCGCCTCGAAAATCAAGGTGTTCATGTGGAGATTAGCACAATACTCATAGTGTCCTTCTTCATCATATAAACATGTCGACCACAAGTGCTTGTTGTTTGTGTGGGTCTAAGGATATGTGCAGGCACGCCCTGCTAAATTGCTTGGTTTCAAGGAGCAGGTGGGCACTATCATACGAGCAAATTGTCAAGCAATTGAGTCTGAATGTAAATGATGACACCAAACAGTGGCTATTCACCATGCATGAGGTGTTACGGCATGAGGATTTCACACATTTACGATCACTTTTGCGGACGATATGGGGAGCTCGGCACAAAGCTATACATGAGGAGATATATAAAAGCCCTTTCACTTTTCAGGCTTTTGTGCAGAGTTACTTAACTAAGCTGAGAGCTACCCAAAGCACTCGAAGTCTAGTTCTAGGGGGACCCGTGATTAGGCCAAATCAAATGTTTCGCTCCTCGGGATGATATGGTGAAGGTCAATGTGGATGCGGCGATTGGACCAGGCGGCACTCGAGGCACAATGGGAGCTATATGCAGAGATCGAGCAGGTAATTTTCTGGGTGTGTCGGCCATTTTGTTCCCACATATATCAGATCTTGCTACTGTCAAATTTTTAGCAATCAGGGTGGCACTTGCGCTTGCTGATAATCTCTATGAGAGGAAGATTCAGGTGGCTTCAGATTGCAAGGTGGTCGTTGCAGATATACATAAGAAGAGCGCATCTATCTATGGATCAATCATACATGAGATCATAGAACGGAAGGCTACTTTTACTAATTGTATCATTAGCCATGAATTTAGGAGCTTGAATGTTGAAGCTCACAAACTCGTGAAGCATGCTTTATCCATAGGGGTTGACCGCCATGTTTGGTTAGGTCACCCATAGCTAAAGTTGTCTCGTCTTGCTTCAAAACTACAGGGCGTGGGCTACGTCTTTGACCTAACGGCCTTCGTTTGCTGGAATTAATTGGAATAGTTGAGAACAAAGTGGTGAACAGATGCGTAATGCGTGCGAATCTGCCAAATAGTTTGGGCCGAAGCCTGAAGAAAGCTTAAAGCGCTGTTTGATGAGCCTGTGTAGTATTACACTAGTCAAAAAAGGGTCAAATGTCAAGCACATTAGTGCCGGTTTGATTTTGAGCCGGCACTAATGTGTGCATTAGTGCCGGTTCCAACGGCTAGCGGGCCGCTCTCATTAGTACCGGTTCGTGGCGAACCTTTAGCACCGGTTTGTGCCACGGACCGGTACTAAAGTGAGTGGTGGCAGGATGTTGTCAGTCCGGGGCCCCTCCAGCACCTTTAGTACCGGTTCATGGCACGAACCGGTGCTAAAGGTCGTCCTACATAAACCCTTCGTCCACCCGAGCTCGCTCTATTCTTCCCCTTTCCCCTCTCCTCTCTGTTCTTCCCCTCTTCCTCTCGAGCTCATCACACATTTTGCCCAAAAATTTGTCAAGATTTGAAGGCCCCCATCCATTCAAATGATCACAAAGGTTAGCAACTTTGTCCTTTCATCTCTCATTGCTAGATTAGCTCTTGCAATGCTTTGTATAGTGATTAATTTATGAGTTTAGTAATTTGGGAGGAAATATATGTGTTAGTATTTGATTTATATGCAATTTGAGGTCAAAAATAATACTTAGTTTGCATATGTAGGTGTGGTTTACTTAGTGCCTTCTAAATCTCCGTCGTAACCACCGTCGATCGCCCGCACCATCCCGTCGCCGGCACCACCTTGTGGTGAGCCTCTTGTTCATGAATGTTTTACATTACCAAATTGATGTTTGTGTGATTTGGATATATAGCTACTCGTATAATTATCTTACCCGTACATTGTTTGTTATACATAGTGCCATGGTTTTGATATCCGTCCCCGTCGGCCCTCGTCCTTGTTGTGATTCGGATGTGGTATATTCTCTTTTAAAACTAGTTGTTGCATTTCGTGTTTATGACAAATTATGCCCATCAAGTTGACATAGATATTTTTATCTAGGAGGTTTGTGAACCGGAAATTCCAACCAACCCTATTATTGAGAGGTTAAATTTAGTTGAAAGAGAAAACGAGTATTTGAAAGAAAAATTGAAAAGAATTGAGGGGGAGAAGATGGAATTGGAGTTGCATGTTGCCGATGTCGTCGATGATCACAAGATCAAGATGGAGAAAATGCGCTTGAAGATTAGAAATATTAGAAAATATGCCATTGATAGTGAGGCTTGGTATCATTATGTTGTTGGATCAATTGTTACCTTAGTTGCGATCTTGATCGCATTTGTTGTTGCATTTAAATGATTTAGTTAGAGAGTTATTTGTTTGTTGCATTTAAGTGTTGTATGAACTTGTATTAATTTGGTCTTTTCGGTGTTGTGTAATGAAGATGAGCCGACAATGGATGTACGATGACCGATGCTCTCCCGAGTTCATTAATGGCGTGCAAACTTTTCTGCTTGCGGCTGAGGCAAACAAGCGGGCGGATGGTTTTATGCCTTGTCCATGTGCGGTCTGTAAGAATGATCACAATTACTCTACGTCAAGAACCATTCACGTCCACCTGTTTAAGTCCGGTTTCATGCCCCACTATAATGTTTGGACCAAGCACGGAGAAAGAGGGGTTATGATGGAAGACAATGAAGAAGAAGAGGACGATGACAGCTATCCTGGCCATGGGTTCCCTGAATACGATGATACAACAATGGGGGAAGAAGTTGAGCCGGCAATGCGGGAAGAAGCTAAAAAAGAGGCATCAGATGAGCCCGCTGATGATCTAGGTTGGGCCATTGCCGATGCAAAGAGAAACTACGCAAGTGATTTGGAGAAGAAGAAGTTGCAGCGCATGTTAGAGGATCACAAGAAATTGTTGTACCCGAATTGCGAAGCTGACAATAAAAAGTTGGGCACCACACTGGAATTGCTGCAATGGAAGGCAGAGAATGGTGTATCTGACAAGGGATTTGGAAAGTTGCTGGCAATGATAAAGAATATGCTTCCAAAGGACAGCGAATTGCCCGAGAGTACGTACGAAGCAAAGAAGGTTGTCTGCCCTCTAGGGTTAGAGGTGCAGAAGATACATGCATGCCCTAATGACTGCATCCTCTACCGCGGTGAGTACGAGGATTTGAACGCTTGCCCGGTATGCGGTGCATTGCACTATAAGATCAGCCGCGATGACCCTGGTGATGTCGAGGGCGAGCGCCCCAGGAAGAAGATTCCTGCCAAGGTGATGTGGTATGCTCCTATAATACCACGGTTGAAGCGTTTGTTCCAAAACAAAGAGCATGCCAAGGCGATGCGATGGCACAGAGAAGACCGTAAGAAAGACGAAAAGTTGAGAGTACCCGCTGACGGGTCGCAGTGGAGAAAAATCGAGAGAAAGTACGGGAAGGAGTTTGCAGATGACGCAAGGAACGTATGGTTTGGTCTAAGCGCAGATGGCATTAATCCTTTTGGGGAGCAGAGCAGCAACCATAGCACCTGGCCTGTGACTCTATGTTTGTATAACCTTCCTCCTTGGTTGTGCATGAAGCGGAAGTTCATTATGATGCCAGTGCTCATCCAAGGCCCTAAGCAACCCGGCAATGACATTGATGTGTACCTAAGGCCATTAGTTGAAGAACTCTTACAACCGTGGAATGGAATAGGTGTACGTGCGTGGGATGATCACATGGGGGAAGAATTTGACCTAAAGGCGTTACTGTTCGTGACCATCAATGATTGGCCTGCTCTCAGTAACCTTTCAGGACAGACAAACAAGGGATACCGTGCATGCACGCACTGTTTGGATGATACCGACATTATATATTTGGACAATTGTAGGAAGAATGTGTACCTGCGACATCGTCGATTTCTTCCTAGCAGGCATCCCATAAGAAAGAAAGGCAAGCATTTCAAAGGTGAGGCGGATCACCGGACGAAGCCTCGCCACCGTACTGGTGCTGATGTACATGATATGGTCAAGGATTTGAAGGTAGTCTTTGGAAAGGGTCCTGGCGGACAACCTGTTCCGAATGATGCTGATGGACGCGCACCCATGTGGAAGAAGAAATCTATATTTTGGGACCTGCCCTATTGGAAAGACCTAGAGGTCCGCTCCGCAATAGACGTGATGCACGTGACGAAGAATCTTTGCGTGACCCTGCTTGGCTTCTTGGGCGTGTATGGGAAGACAAAAGATACACCTGAGGCACGGGAGGACCAGCAACGTATGCACGGAAAAGACGGCATACATCAGGGTCATGCCAGCTATGCTCTTACCAAAGAAGAGAAGGAAATCTTCTTTGAATGCCTGCTCAGTATTAAGGTACCGTCTGGCTCCTCATCGAATATAAAGGGAATAATAAACATGGCAGAGAAAAAGTTCCAGAACCTAAAGTCTCATGACTGCCACGTGATTATGACGCAACTACTTCCGGTTGCATTGAGGGGGCTTCTACCGGATAACGTTCGATTAGCCATTGTGAAGCTATGTGCATTCCTCAATGCAAATTCTCAGAAGGTAATCGATTCAGAAATCATACCAAGGTTAGAGAATGATTTGGTGCAATGTCTTGTCAGTTTTGAGTTGGTGTTCCTACCATCGTTCTTCAACATCATGACGCACGTCCTAGTTCACCTATGCGAAGAGATTAACGTTTTGGGTCCTGTATTTCTACACAATATGTTCCCCTTTGAGAGGTTCATGGGAGTCTTAAGAAATATGTTCATAACCGTGCTAGGCCAGAAGGAAGCATCTCCTAGGGCCATGAAAATGAGGAGGTCATTGAGTTTTGTATTGACTTTATTCCTGACCTTAAGCCGATTGGTGTTCCTGAATCGCGGCATAAGGGCAGACTGGATGCAAAAGGCATGCTAGGAGGGAATCAACTAATATGTATGGACGGACATTCTCACTGAAGCACACTACACAGTTTTACACAATTCCGCCTTGGTGGCTCCGTATATGGACGAACACAAGAATTTTGTACGCTCCAAACACCGGAGCGGTCTGATGACTGGATTACACGTGAACAAACCAGGAGTTTCGTCGGCTGGTTGCAGACACGTACCATGCATGACGCCTCTATTGAAGATGACATGTACTCGCTGTCCCAGTTACCATCTTCGAATATAATGACTTTCAAAGGGTACGAGATAAATGGTAATACATTTTACACGATCGCCCAAGATAAGAAGAGCACCAACCAAAACAGTGGTGTACGCTTTGATGAAACAACCAAGACGGGAAAGGAAACATATTATGGTTACATAGAGGACATATGGGAACTTGACTATGGACGTGGTTTGAAGGTCCCTTTGTTTCCATGCAAATGGGTCAATATGACACGAGGCGGGGTAACGGAAGACCCGCAGTACGGAATGACAACAGTGGATCTCAACAATCTTGCGTATGCAGACGAACCATTCGTCCTAGCCAATGATGTGGCACAGGTTTTCTATGTGAAGGACATGTCTACCAAGCCGAGAAAAAGAAAAGATAAGAAAGCGAATGCATCATACGATGAGCCAAAGCGCCACATAGTTCTTTTTGGGAAGAGAAACATCGTGGGAGTGGATGACAAGACAGACATGTCAGAAGATTATGAAAAGTTTGATGAATTAACTCCATTCACAGTGAATATTGACCCGAGCATCTAGTTAAATGATGAAGATTTTCCATGGCTACAGCGCAAAGGGACACACGCGAAGAAAAAGTTTCACACCCAAAGATCTGGGATGTGATCGCCTTCACTATCATCACTTTCTTCTGTGTTTCACACCCAGGAGGGAATCTCTGTAATAGTTAGGGTAGTTATGTGTTTTGCCATTTGAAACGCGAAGAAATATTCACAAAGAAACTCTAAATACAGCAAAAAACAACTCAAGAATAAATAAACCAAAAATAAATAAAGCAAAAAATAAGAAAATAAAAAAGCCCACCTACTGGGCCAGAGCGGCCTGCATACGACTAGAAACCCAACCTGTAGTTGGGCCAGGATGCAGGCCCGCAAGCCCAGTAGGCCCACAGGCAGAGTAGGAGAGGTAGGCCCAGAAGGCCTGCTTTTGAGAGGAGCTCAATGCAGTGCCCGCGCCCGGGCTTATAAACTGGTCTTGGCACTCCTCAACTAGCGAGGTGGGACTAAACTTCTGCGCCCCTCGCCTAGCAGCGCACCCCCTTTAGTACCGGGTCGTGCCTCCAACCGGTACTAAAGGGTGGTCTTTAGTACCGGTTGGTGCCACCCCCGGTACTAAAGGGGGGCGCTTCCCGCCGCTTGGCCTGGCCAAAACAGACCATTAGTACCGGCGGGTGGCTCCAACCAGTACTAAAGGGGTGTTCTATATAAGAAAGCGCTTCAAAACAATTCAGTTTCTCATCTCTCCCTCTGCTTCTTTCTCCTCTGCCCCGTCGCCGCCGCCCCTCGTCGCCGCCCTCATCCCCGTCCGTCGCCGTCGCCGTCACCGTCCGTCGTCGTCCCCGTCCATTGCCGTCCCCGCCGCCGTCCGTCGCCGTCCCCGTCACCGTCCGTTGCCGTCCCCGTCGCCGTCGCCACCCCGGCCGTCCCCGTCCCCGTCGTCCCCGTCGCCGCGCCCCGCCCCGT